>NC_071672.1:1407500-1420000 GCF_028554725.1 Zeugodacus cucurbitae | reverse complement strand
CTTGATCTAAAAACCAATGAAAGTAGAACAGAGGTATTATTTCATTATTCCATGCACAAAATATTCAGGCATTTGGAGCCTGCTTTAAGCACTCTAATTTGTTCAAAGTAATTGTACCGGCCCACAACAACACTCGATGAAGAGCACTGAAGCAGGTTTAAATAGGAGGAATATATAAAAAATACATTGTATTAATTACATATAAGAACTCCACCGGTAATACGCTTGCATACATAAGGTAATGTACATACCACAATTATAGCTGTACTACCCGTATGAAGCACAAATTCAACTACGAACGTTTTAACCGCAACAACTTTAATATACGCTATTGGAGCTGGAATTACCGCGGCTGCTGGCACCAGACTTGCCCTCCAATAGGTCCTTGTTAAAGGATTTAAAGTGTACTCATTCCAATTACAGGGCCTCGGATATGAGTCCTGTATTGTTATTTTTCGTCACTACCTGTCCGAACTGGGTGTGGGTAATTTACGCGCCTGCTGCCTTCCTTAGATGTGGTAGCCGTTTCTCAGGCTCCCTCTCCGGAATCGAACCCTGATACCCCGTTACCCGTTGCAACCATGGTAGTCCTAGATACTACCATCAAAAGTTGATTGGGCAGACATTTGAAAGATCTGTCGTCGGTACGAGACCATACGATCTGCAAGTTATCTAGAGTTCAACCAATATAACGATCTTACGATCGCTTGGTTTTAGCCTAATAAAAGCACACGTTCCAAAAGGTCCGTGTTTATTTTGCATGTATTAGCTCTAGAATTACCACTGTTATCCAAGTAACTGTTAACGATCTATGGAACCATAACTGATATAATGAGCCTTTTGCGGTTTCACTTTTAATTTGTTTGGACTTAGACATGCATGGCTTAATCTTTGAGACAAGCATATAACTACTGGCAGGATCAACCAGAATAATATTTTTTATTCATTTATATAATATTTTTTATACTATATAAATTTTTATAATGATATTTTCAATATTTGAAAATTAAGTACACGACATATACAAAATGCAAAGAAGAACGAAATCGCGACAATAAATAATTATGAAATTTCTTCTACTATGATCGATTAAAAAATTTACTTAATTTCATTTAAATTTCATATTATTGTATTATTTATTGCGGTCTTATTCGGACTTTGAGATTGTATCTTATCGTGAGAAAGAATTTTCGTTCTCTATACATATATAATATAATTATTAATGTAAGGACGATGTTTCTTCTTGTATTTGTTAAACTTTCAAATAATATCATTTTTTATACATTTTACTTTATTTCAATGCATATAGTGTATATATCTTTTTTTAAGAGTATATACGTTTTTCTTTTGATTTGAAATTAATAATTTCAATTCAATTATTTTTCATTTTATTTCATATATGATATGAAAGTATTCGAGCGTAATAATATAAATATTTAACTTTATTGAATTTTATTCTTTACCCACATATATTTTATGTGAATAGAAGAACAAACCCCAAAAAAAGTTAAATTAAAAAAAAAAACGACTACATTATGTTAGGTATAGAAGAATAATCTCAATTAATAACATTTCATCATTAACAAAATTATTTCTATTTAAACCAACTGTAACAAACCAGGAATAAATTTTTTTGCTCTCATTTATATATTACACTTAAATACTTTTATATTTATATGAAAATTTTCATATAAGTACTAAGTATGCAATTTCATACAAGTATTAAAATTTTCATACAAGTACTAATATCAAAGTTTCATACAACACTAGCTGACCCGGCGAACTTCGCCCCGCCCAATTTTTATTTGAAATAGTTAAAACGCTTTTTGAACTCTGTTCAAGGCCATTTATTTGTATGGAATGTTAATATATTCAGGGAATAACGTCTCTGATCAATTTAAATATTTTTGGCGAAGTTCGTTCTTTGTTTTGTTGTGTAGCGTGTAAACAAATAAAGAAGATGGCTCTCCAACACGCTAACATGACACATACATACCAATATGTATGTATGTACATATGAAACTGTAAAATTTTCAACTTAAACGATAAATCGGTTTGAAACATTCGAATTCTCCGAATGAACATTTCCTCACTTTTAGATTTGCTGTGTTGTAGTAAACTATTCACTACAGTGAAATTATTATTTATGAATAAAGACGGAAACCTTAGTATATATCCGGTATAAAAATCCACGGGATTGAGATTTGAACATGAGGTAAAAATTTTTAAAATTATTGATGAAAATTTTCGTAGAGTTGATAATAAGCACAAATTTTCATAAAATAGTTCATTTTTGATTAAATATTCAAGTTTTTAACAAATAAGTTAATCACAAAATTGTTAGTTGATAACATGTAACATTTAATTTTATAATCTTAGGATAGATAATTCTTAATTTTTAATAGTAGTATTTATTTTTTTGAATTATAAACATTTTAATTTAACTTAGCACTAATTGGTGCACAATATTTTTGGTTAACCTGTCTCGAGCTAACACAAATAGATTTGATGGTTTTCCCACACGTGAGCATGCAACTTATAATTGCCCATGGGAAAAACATGGATTATCCAAATCTAACCCACAAATGGACATTGTTTGGCCTTGAGACTTATTAATGGACATGGCAAAAGCTAAACGAATAGGAAACTGTAGTCTTCTGAATGGTATCGTAGATTCTGACGGTATCATTGGAATACGGGGAAACAGGACCACTTCTCCTTTAAACTTTCCAGTCAAAATGGTTGCTTCAAGAATATTCCCTGTTAACTTTTTGATGACCAAACGTGTACCGTTGCATAACCGAGGGGGATTCAAATTACGCAGAAGAATAATAATTGAACCAATCTTCAACCGAAGAATATGTGGTGGCATTCCGGGTATATCTTGAGTGTTTAAAAATTCAGTTGGAAAATTTACACTTTCATTTTCATCAACAACAGTATTGATTGATTTAAAAGACATCAGATCGCCTGGCAACAACTGTTGTATCTGGAAGTTAATTTCGTCAACATCAACATTTTTGGCTGCCAAAACAGCCCTCCCACTGAGCCAGTTATGATCTAAATAATTATTTTGTATATCCGGGAAAATACTTTGAATCAATTCAATTTTTGTGTGAACAACAGTGCAGAAATTGTTTGGCAGTTTAATGCATTGCGTGTTCATACTTAGGTTATGCTTAAGCACTGAAAATGGGAGGCTTAAGCAATGCTTAAATAACAGCTGATTTTTGTTTTGAATTTGCTTTGAATTTTCAGCGACATCTTTCGTAGCGTAGGGCAAGTGTCCGTTCGTTTGCACTCAATAACAGCTTATACTTTTCATTCAGTTCCCATAGGTGCTCCGACTCGCTAGTGATGAAATTTGGGGTTCTTTTGTTGTTTTCATCAATTTTTGATATAAATTTATGTATTGTCTGTTATAATTTAAATATTTCAAACATATTTTTATGAATGACATTTGTAAAACATATGTTGCCCATAACGTTGCCATATATCATAATAAAATTTTATAGAAATTAAGCATTGACTGTGAAACGCAAACGACTACTCAGTTTGCAACAATACTTAGCTAAGATTTTATTTAGGCACAACTTAAGTATGGACTGTGAAACCGGGCATTAGCCATACAAAATTCTATACCTAAATGCCAATAAATGAATTTTTTTTTTGCATTTAGGAAATACATGCAGAATTCAACTCTGCGATTTCCTTAATTCCTCTGAAATCTCCCAAACTCGAAGAAGATTTACTGGAAAAGAGTGGCAGCATTGCTTATTTGTCTGACCATACATATGTACATAACTTTATTTATTTCACGGATTGTATGTGATTTTTTCTCAAATTTAGAATATTGGAAGTCATAGATTCGTATAATTTTACAACAAATAAAATAAACTTCAAACAACGCATTTTCATTTAATGTTTTTAGCAAGTGGCAGCTTTTGTTATGACAGCCTAAATCCATGAAAATTTAGAAAGAAATGTAGCGCTATCTACTGTAACATAGCGCACTTAGCGCCACCAACTGGAGGATAGCTCTTTGCTAATAATAAACAAATAATTTGCAATAAATAAATAATGCGACTATAAGGAGAGTTATAAACTATCCCATCTTTCAAGTTGGACCAAACTGCACACAGTGTTAAAAATTTCATTAAAATCGGTTCAGGTTTAGAAACCACAGCCACCACGATACTCCCCGAAGGGCCGTAACCCAACGAGCAGGCGGAAACCGAAGCCTCCTGGGCTCCTGCTCCCCGTGGCACCGAGTTTAAGTCTCTGGTAAGACTTTGTAGCCGAAGCTACTTCCAGTTGAGCCTTTCCATACTGCTCTGCACTGGTAGGCAATTGTGGCTTGAACACAATTGCCCTTTTTGAAAGGAGTGACCAATTCCTTTTTGGAAAAAGCTAAATCAAAAAGATAACATAATTCCGTTCAAGCCATGAAATATATTATCTAGCACGCATAGATAACAGCCTGAGTATCAGCCATTAGCATCAGCCTGTTATCTATTTGTGCATGTTTGGATTTTAGTCGCCTCTTACGACAGGCATGCCTTACCTCGGGCATATTCTTTACCCAAACCCGCAGGGTAAATTAGAGGGACAGTTGGAATCTCCTTAATTCCTTCATGCGCGTCACTAATACGATGACGATGCATTTGGCTACGTAAATATAATCATTTTTATTTCCGCCGTTTAACCAAACATAGTTTTTATATTATACAATATACCATTATATTAATTTTTGTATATTTCAATTGCTTTTCAGTATATTGTAAAAGTCGTTTGATAACTTTGCGTTCAAAGCTGTATCTTTATGTTAAGATTCTCTCTAACAACTATACAATATACCATTATATATTAATTTTTGTATATTTCAATTGTTTTTCAGTATATTGTAATAGTCGTTTGATAACAATCTATAACACTACCTAATGTTCTCAATGAATATTGAGAAATAAAGTACTTTGCGTTCAAAAATCTGTATCTTTATGTTAAGATTCTCTCTAACAACTATACAATATACCATTATATATAAATTTTTGTATATTTCAATTGTTTTTCAGTATATTGTAATAGTCGTTTGATAACAATCTATAACACTACCTTATGTTCTCAATGAATATTGAGAAAATAAAGTACTTCGCGTTCAAAAAAAAAAATGTTTTCTTATATTCAATTAATTTATGAAGATTCTTATATATATATATTTTATTTTTTTCAATACGTGAATCACGTGTCACATTGTTTGTTTTCGATGGACTCCTAAACTACTGTACCGATTTTGATGAAATTTTTAACACTGTGTGCAGTTTGGTCCAACTTGAAAGATAGGATAGTTTATAACTCTCATTATAGTCGCATTATTTATTTATTGCAAATTATTTGTTTATTATTAGCAAAGAGCTATCCACCAGTTGGTGGCGCTAAGTACGCTATGTAACAGTAGATGGCGCTATATTTCTTTTTAAATGTTCATGGATTTAGGCTGTCAAAAAGCTGCCACTTGCTAAAAACATTAAATGAAAATGCGTTGTTTGAAGTTTATATTATTTGTGGTAAAGTTATACGAATCTATGACTTCCAATATTCTAAATTTAAGAATAAATCACATACAATCCGTGAAATAAATAAAGTTATGTACATATGTATGGTCAGACAAATAAGCAATGAACAGAGTCCAAAAAGCGTTTTAACTATTTCAAATAAAAATTGGACGGGGCGAAGTTCGCCGGGTCAGCTAGTAATAATATAAAATACTTAATCTAAATTATTACTATCAAACTTAATTAATAATGTTAAACTTAGATTTTTCTTCTATATTATATATATATACAAAAAAAATACATATATAAACATATATATAAATTATTTATAATATAAATATATACGGTATGCATATTACAACACACACATATATATCTTAATATATAAAAATCACGTGTCACGTTGTTTGTTTTCGATGGACTCCTAAACTACTGAACCGATTTTAATGAAATTTTTAACACTGTGTGGAGTTTGGTCCAACTTGAAAGATAGGATAGTTTATAACTCTCCTTATAGTCGCATTATTTATTTATTGCAAATTATTTGTTTACTAGCTGTTACCCTGTGCGCTTTGCTACACCTAAATCGATTAAAACTCTTAAGATTTTTTACTTTGTGTTTTATTTATTGTTGTAAAACTGTTACTTATTTATAAAACATTTGTAAAACATATTGGTAAACAACATTTTTGGTTTTTACACCTGGCGCGTAAATGTATAAGCACTTTAGTGTTCCCAGTCTCGAGCATGCGACGAACAATTGTCCGTGGGAGAAGCACGGTTCTTCCAAATTGACGCCGCACACTAGAAACGTTTGCCCTTGCGATTTGTTGATGGTCATCGCAAAGGCAAGACGTACTGGGAATTGCAAGCGCTTAAATTCAAACGGCATGTCCGTTGGAATCGTGGGAATGCGTGGTAAGAGTACAACTTCACCTGCTGCCTTGCCATTTAGTATTGTTGCTTCAATCAAATTTGGCCACAATTTTTTGACTGAAAGTCTTGTGCCATTACACAAAGTCGGTGGCTTCAGATTTCGTAGAAGTATAATGGGTGAACCGACTTTCAGGACCAAACGACGCGGTGGCAGACCGGGGGCATCCAAAGAATTCAAGAATTCAGTTGGATAATTGACTATTTCATCTTGATTCAAAACGCTATCAATCGATGTACATGTTGTAGCTCCTCCTGACAACTTTTCTTGAATGGCAAAATTGATTTCGTTGACGTGTACATTTTTGGCGCCAATATTGCGTGTATGTATGTATGTATCTGATTGGCGTTGCAACCGTTTAGCCGGTTATAGCCGAATCGACGATAGTGCGCCACCTGTCTCTCTCCTTCGCAGTTCGGCGCCAGTTGGAGATCCCAAGTGTAACCAGGTCGCTCTCCACCTGGTCCCTCCAACGGAGTGGAGGCCTTCCCCTTCCTCGGCTTCCTCCGGCGGGTACTGCATCGAACACTTTCAGGGCTGGAGTGTTTTCGTCCATTCGGACAACATGACCTAGCCAGCGTAGCCGCTGTCTTTTTATTCGCTGAACTATGTCAATGTCGTCGTATAACTCGTACAGCTCATCGTTCCATCGTCTGCGGTATTCGCCGTTGCCAATGTTCTGAGGACCATAAATCTTGCGCAAAATTTTCCTCTCGAAAACTCCTAGTGTCGTCTCATCTGATGTTGACATCGTCCAAGCTTCTGCACCGTAAAGCAGGACGGGAATGATAAGCGACTTGTAGAGCTTGATTTTGGTTCGTCAAGAGAGGGCTTTACTGTTCAATTGCCTACTCAGTCCAAAGTAGCACCTGTTGGCAAGAGTTATTCTGCGCTGGATTTCGAGGCTGACATTGTTCGTGTTGTTGATGCTGGTTCCCAGGTATACGAAATTATCTACGACCTCGAAGTTATGACTGTCAACAGTGACGTGGGAGCCAAGACGCGAATGCGCCGACTGTTTGTTTGATGACAGGAGATATTTCGTCTTGTCCTCATTCACCTCCAGACCCATTCGCTTCGCCTCCTTATCCATGCGGGAAAAAGCAGAACAAACGGCGCGGTTGTTGCTTCCGATGATATCAATATCATCGGCGTACGCCAGGAGCTGTACACTCTTGTAGAAGATTGTACCTTCTCGGTTTAGCTCTGCAGCTCTTATAATTTTTTCCAGCATCAGGTTAAAGAAGTCGCACGATAGTGAGTCACCTTGTCTGAAACCTCGTTTGGTATCGAACGGCTCGGAGAGGTCCTTCCCAATCATGACGGAGCTTTTGGTGTTGCTCAACGTCAATTTACACAGCCGTATTAGTTTTGCGGGGATACCAAATTCAGACATCGCGGCGTAAAGGCAACTCCTTTTCGTGCTGTCGAAAGCAGCTTTAAAATCGACAAAAAGGTGGTGTGTGTCGATCCTCTTTTCTCGGGTCTTTTCCAAGATTTGGCGCATGGTGAATATCTGGTCAGTTGTCGATTTTCCAGGTCTAAAGCCACACTGATAAGGTCCAATCAGTTTGTTGACGGTGGGCTTTAGTCTTTCACACAATACGCTCGATAGAACCTTGTATGCGATATTTAGGAGGCTGATCCCACGGTAATTGGCGCAGATTGTGGGATCTCCCTTTTTATGGATTGGGCAGAGCACACTGAGATTCCAATCGTCAGGCATGCTTTCTTCCGACCATATTCTGCAAAGAAGCTGATGCATGCACCTTATCAGTTCTTCGCCGCCGTATTTGAACAGTTCTGCCGGTAATCTATCGGCCCCCGCTGCTTTGTTGTTCTTCAAGCGGGTAATTGCTATTCGAATTTCTTCATGGTCGGGTAATGGAACATCTGTTCCATCGTCATCGATTGGGGGATCGGGTTCGCCATCTCCTGGTGTTGTACTCTCACTGCCATTCAGCAGGTCGGAGAAGTGTTCCCTCCATAATCCCAGTATGCCCTGGACATCGGTTACCAGATTACCACCTTGGTCTCTACATGAGGATGCTCCGGTCTTGAAACCTTCGTTAAGTCGCTTCATTTTTTCATAAAATTTTCGAGCATTCCCTCTGTCTGCCAGCTTCTCAAGCTCTTCGTACTCACGCATTTCGGCCTCTTTCTTTTTTTGTCTGCAAATGCGTCTCGCTTCCCTCTTCAGCTCTCGCTATCTATCCCATCCCGCACGTGTTGTGGTCGTTTGCAATGTTGCGAGGTAGGCAGTCTGTTTTCTCTCCGCTGCGAGACGGCACTCCTCATCGTACCAGCTTGTTTTTTGTCGTTGCCGAAAACCAATTGTTTCGGCTGCAGCGGTACGCAGTGAGTTTGAGATGCCGTTCCACAGTTCCCTTATACCGAGATGCTGATGAGTGCTCTCAGAGAGCAGGAGTGCAAGTCGAGTAGAGTATTTCGTGGCTGTCTGTTGCGATTGCAGCTTTTCGACGTCGAACCTTCCTTGTGTTTGTTGACGGGCATTCTTTGCTGCACAGAGGCGGGTGCGTATCTTCGCTGCGACCAGATAATGGTCCGAGTCTATATTTGGTCCTCGGAGCGTACGCACGTCTAAAACACAGGAGACATGTCTTCCGTCTATCACAACGTGATCGATTTGGTTCCGCGTGTTTCGATCAGGAGACAGCCAAGTAGCTTGATGTATTTTCTTATGCTGGAATCTGGTACTACAGACGACCATATTTCGGGCCCCAGCGAAGTCGATCAGCCTCAGGCCGTTTGGCGATGTTTCGTCATGGAGGCTGAATTTTCCGACTGTTGTGCCAAAGACACCTTCTTTACCCACCCTGGCGTTAAAATCACCAAGCACGACTTTTACATCGTGGCGGGGGCAGCGCTCATAGGTGCGTTCTAGGCGCTCATAGAAAGCATCTTTGGTCACATCGTCCTTCTCTTCCGTTGGGGCGTGGGCGCAAATCAGCGATATGTTGAAGAACCTCGCTTTGATGCGGATTGTGGCTAGACGTTCATCCACCGGGGTGAATGCCAGGACTCTGCGACGGAGTCTCTCTCCCACCACAAATCCAACACCAAATTTGCGCTCCTTTATATGGCCGCTGTAGTAGATGTCACAAGGACCCACCTTCTTCCGTCCTTGTCCCGTCCATCGCACTTCTTGGATGGCGGTGATGTCAGCCTTAAGTCGTATGAGGACATCAACCAGCTGGGCAGAGGCACCTTCCCAATTAAGGGTCCGGACATTCCAGGTGCATGCCCTGTTGTGTTGTGCGTGTTCACTTAAATAATCGTGGCGTTGATAGTGTTGAACAATATTCGGAAATACACTTTCAATCAATTCTTCTTTCGATTGTAAAAGTGTACAAAAGTTGTTCGGCAATGTGTTCAAACCGGTATCATCGATTGGTATTTTGCCTTCGCCAATGTCCAACAACTGCTTCGAAAACGCCGCTGCGGATCGATCGTTTTGCAATTGGACTCGCATGTTGATGGTAAGAGTCAGCCTTTGAACATATCTCCACAAAACTGACGATTTTAAACATTCGTTTATTTCGTCTGCAGGAGTTCATCGAAGAATGACTGGCAAAGTTTGCCGAAAATCGCCGGATAATAAGACTAATGCTCAGCCTAAAAGTTGTTGCTTTTGGCGTAAATCTGGCATTGTTCTATTAAAGGCTTCTAATGACTTTTTGTTTGCTATTGGGCACTCATACCATAGAACTATTCCAGCTCCTCGCAAAACTTTTGCCATTGCTGAATTCCTCGATATGTTGCACGTTGGTGTTTCAACGACTTGGATGTTCAACAGTAATTTCAACGCAGAATGTGCTGTTCGGCCGCCAGCAAGTAGATTAGCAGCGATGCCTGACGAAGCAATTGCCAGCGCAATTTTCTGCTGTGACCGTATAGTAGCAAGAATCAAAGAGATCAGAAACGTTTTCCCTGTACCACTGGGCGCATCCAGAAAGTAGAATCCACTGGCGTTATTGTCAACCGCTCGTATAATCTTATCATAAGCATTTTTCTGCTGAATATTCAATTTCGTAATGTTAGCTTGTATGAAAGCACGCAATTCATTGCAATCGTATTGTTGTTCCCGTTGAAGCTCATGGTCAAGCATATCAATCGCTGAACATTTCATCGGCAAAACATTATTTCATGAGAATTTATATAAGCGGGAAGTATATTTTTTTTTTTTTTTGCAAAACGTGCAATGCTACACACATTAAATTTCTTATGTGCACCCTCCACACAGACCCCAATCACCCCTGAAAATTTCATTGAAATCGGGTAAGCCGTCTAGGAGGAGTATGCGAACAGGAAGTTTTGCCACTTAATTTTATATATATAGATTATTAGCAAAGAGCTATCCACCAGTTGGTGGCGCAAAGTGCGCTATGTTACAGTAGATGGCGCTACATTCCTTTCTAAATTTTCATGGATTTAGGCTGTCATAACAAAAGCTGCCACTTGCTAAAAACATTAAATGAAAATGCGTTGTTTGAAGTTTATATTATTTGTGGTAAAGTTATACGAATCTATGACTTCCAATATTCTAAATTTAAGAAAAAATCACATACAATCCGCACACATAAATAAAGTTATGTACATATGTATGGTCAGACAAATAAGCAATGCTGCCACTCTTTTCCAGTAAATCTTCCTCGAATTTGGGAGATTTCAGAGGAATTTAGGAAATCGCAGAGTTGATTTCTGCATGTATTTCCTAATGCAAAAAAAAAAATTCATTTATTTGCATTTAGGTATAGAATTTTGTATGGCTAATGCCCGGTTTCACAGTCCATACTTAAGTTGTGCCTAAATAAAATCTTAGCTAAGTATTGTTGCAAACTGAGTAGTCGTTTGCGTTTCACAGTCAATGCTTAATTTCTATAAAATTTTATTATGATATATGGCAACGTTATGGGCAACATATGTTTTACAAATGTCATTCATAAAAATATGTTTGAAATATTTAAATTATAACAGACAATACATAAATTTATATCAAAAATTGATGAAAACAACAAAAGAACCCCAAATTTCATCACTAGCGAGTCGGAGCACCTATGGGAACTGAAGGAAAAGTATAAGCTGTTATTGAGTGCAAACGAACGGACACTTGCCCTACGCTACGAAAGATGTCGCTGAAAATTCAAAGCAAATTCAAAACAAAAATCAGCTGTTATTTAAGCATTGCTTAAGCCTCCCATTTTCAGTGCTTAAGCATAACCTAAGTATGAACACGCAATGCATTAAACTGCCAAACAATTTCTGCACTGTTGTTCACACAAAAATTGAATTGATTCAAAGTATTTTCCCGGATATACAAAATAATTATTTAGATCATAACTGGCTCAGTGGGAGGGCTGTTTTGGCAGCCAAAAATGTTGATGTTGACGAAATTAACTTCCAGATACAACAGTTGTTGCCAGGCGATCTGATGTCTTTTAAATCAATCAATACTGTTGTTGATGAAAATGAAAGTGTAAATTTTCCAACTGAATTTTTAAACTCTCAAGATATACCCGGAATGCCACCACATATTCTTCGGTTGAAGATTGGTTCAATTATTATTCTTCTGCGTAATTTGAATCCCCCTCGGTTATGCAACGGTACACGTTTGGTCATCAAAAAGTTAACAGGGAATATTCTTGAAGCAACCATTTTGACTGGAAAGTTTAAAGGAGAAGTGGTCCTGTTTCCCCGTATTCCAATGATACCGTCAGAATCTACGATACCATTCAGAAGACTACAGTTTCCTATTCGTTTAGCTTTTGCCATGTCCATTAATAAGTCTCAAGGCCAAACAATGTCCATTTGTGGGTTAGATTTGGATAATCCATGTTTTTCCCATGGGCAATTATAAGTTGCATGCTCACGTGTGGGAAAACCATCAAATCTATTTGTGTTAGCTCGAGACAGGTTAACCAAAAATATTGTGCACCAATTAGTGCTAAGTTAAATTAAAATGTTTATAATTCAAAAAAATAAATACTACTATT
>NC_071672.1:1395000-1405000 GCF_028554725.1 Zeugodacus cucurbitae | reverse complement strand
ATCCCAACTAGTGGAGATCACACCACTAACATCTAACCGTCCATCAGTCCAACTAATCCCCATACCCCCAAGATCCCTAATGTCCGAGTACATTGGGCATTCAGCAATAACATGCGCCCAATCATCAACACGCGCCCCACACATACACTCTGGACTATCTGCAAGGTACCTCTTATGCAAGAATGCATTAAGAGGGCCATGCCCCGTAAGCAGGAAACCCAGACTTAGACAAAATCTGAAGTCTGGGTTTCCTTCTACATACCTAACGTCCCGGATGTACTCATAAGTCACCCGACCATTGAGACTACTGTCCCAACGGTCTTGCCACCTACACCTGACCCTATCATCTAGAAGCCTCTTGCTCCCTAGATATCCCTCCCTCTCCACATCATCATCGGAAATCAAATCATTCCGCAGCAATGACACACTCAGACCCCTTCTTAACCTGAATGATACAGCACGCTGTATGACAACCAGGTCAAGAGGGGGTGCACCTAGTAACACCTGCAACGCATCCGTAGAAACGGTGCGACATACAGGCAGACAGGCGAGCATCATGCAACGCTGGACGGAGAGGAGCTTTCGGCGACCGAAGACCGTCGTGGCCGTTCGCCACCATACAGCAGCCCCATAAGTGGCACAAGCCACAAATAAGCCGCGATATATGGCGCGAACAGCACGACGTCCGAGGCCCCAATCACTCCGTAAAACGCGCATAACCTTACCTACGACTGCCTGCAGTCGCACCTTCACACTCACCAAGTGAGGAGTAAAACACATACTTTCACTCATGGTCAACCACAGGTACTTGACTTGCGTCACATACCTGTTTCCAACCCCATTCACCCGGACAACCGGTGGACGCCCCGGTGACAGTCTGCCTTTTAAAAGCATTGTCACCGTTTTGTCCATCGAGATGTCTACACCCACACTTATCCCCCAGTTGTGGACAATTTCTAAAAAATTGTCCTAAAAATTGTCCTCCCACCCGATACAACTCACGCCTTGAACGACCTTCAACAAGGAGGAGAAGGTCGTCCGCATACGCACAACACTTACAGAGTGGTTCGAGCTGCCCAAGCAGAGAGTCCATCATGAGGCTCCATATATATGGACCACAGATGGATCCCTGCGGACAGCCACGAGCCACTCCAATCTCCACACTCCCATTCATTCCAACGATAGAGGCTTTTCTGTCCGAAAAGTAGCTTCGCCAGAGATGCCTAGGACATACTTGTTGACATTCTCCCTAACAACATTCTGTACATACATCCACGCATCTTCCACACTGCGTCCTTTCCTGAACCCATACTGCCTATCCGACCACATACCCCGCGTTAGCTCCTGAAGTCGTTCCACCATAACCCTCTCCAGTACTTTTCCAAGCACCGGAAGAAGGCTGATGCCCCGATAAGAACGAGGATCACTCCTGATCTTATCAGGGGACTTCAGCAGAGGGACGACCCTGGCACTTTTCCACTCACGTGGAAAATATCCCTCCCACACGCACTTGTTATAAATGGCCTCCAAGTATTCCGGAATGAACTTCCACAAGTTTTTGCACATCTCTCCGTTCAAACCATCAAAACCTGGGGACCGTTTAGACCTAACCAGGCCAAAGGCGTATCCCAACTCCTCATCTTCTAGTGGAGGAACAGGTACCTCTTGTGCTTGAGGTGCCTGAACCTCAGCCCTGGGAAAGAACGCTCCTAACAGAACCTCTGCACACTCTCTCCACGTTGATAACGCAGTGTCACCAACACGAAGAGAGGTGATATCCTCCCTGTTACGACCCCTGCAGATCCTGTAGACCTGCCCCCAGGGGTCATCCCTATTCTCCCCAAACAAAGCTCCTCCATTCCTCTTCTTTTATTCTCACAAGCATATCCTTAAACTCTCTAACCGCACAACTAAAATCATATCTGATCTGGGATAACCTATCCGAATTGGACCGCCGAGCACGCTGAAACTTTCGTCTCAACCGCCGGACAGTCCTCCTCTTCAAGGTTAACTCAGTCGTCCACCACTAAATTTTCCTAATCCTAGAACTTTCATACTTCCTGAAAACCCTATCATTAACACACCAGACCAACTCATACAGCCGAGCAATTTGCTCGTCCACCCCCAGTTCCTCAAACTCACTAAGCGGTATTTCCAATACCGCTTCCCTTACATTCTGTCCATATTGGTTACAGTCAGTACCAGAGGTACGCCATCGCCGCAATGAACCCACGTACGCCGAGGGTGGGGATTGCGGAGAAACCATAATTTGTATCAAATTATGGTCACACAATCCCCACCCTCCCCTAATCTCCCAACTGGCGTCAAACGCTCTCCTTGCTGCCTCATTCATTAACGTTACGTCAATATCACTCATGCCCCTAGGCCCCTCAAACGTAAACCATTCACTCGGCTCATTCAAAATGTGGAGGCTCTTAGCCACCACCCATTCACTCAATACCTCGCCTCGGATGTGGCTTTGATATCCAGACGAATGTCTGGATACCTTACTAAACCACATCGAGGACGAGGCATTCGCATCCAACCCTAGGATAAATGGGCTACTACTCCCCAGTAGTAGTAGCTTATCCATGTAGCCCAGGTAGGGCTCTAGGGGCTCGCTAAATTTGCAATACAAACTAGCGACAATCATTCTACCGAACTCCCCCTCTACTGAAACACACACCCCCTGTTGCGACGAATCCAACACTACGCAATCGTAGTTTGGATCAGTCACAACAATTGCGGCATTACCCCCAAGGTCCGTAAAGACCCTGAAAACTCCAGGAAGACCCCGAACAACACCATTGGTGGTGTAGGGCTCCTGGAGTAATTCAATGCCGCACCCACCCTCAAGCATACAACCCCCCAACTCACACATCACGGCATACGATCCCTGACAATTTAGCTGAAAAATACCCCCCATCAGTGTCTGGCGAGGGCGCGCTCAACAACGCCACAGTATATCGGGCAGACAGCGGACATCATAAGATGCCCAGCTGGCCTACCCTTAAATGCACAGTTGCGACAATGAGGTGCATTGACGCAACCGGCAGCTCTGTGGCCTTCCTGACCGCACCTCCTACAGACATCTGATTTGGCCCTACATTCAGCCACTCTATGGTCAAAACCCATACACCGGAAGCAGCCAGCAACAGGGGTATCCGGTCGAACCCTGAAGGAAAACCACTTTATGTATCACCTTCCCGCTTCCAAGAGGGCGGACATTGATTTGTCCGAACCCTCAAGGACAACGTTGGTGCTACCATCAGCGGCCACCTTCCTGGGCCGACTGACCATCCGCCCATCCAACTTTCGTGCCTCAGGGCTGACGTCCTGGAGGTTCAACCGAAAGAGCTCCTCCATGAAGTCATCATGGGAGATTTCGGTGTAAACCCCCTGAACCACAACCCTCGGACCCAACTTCCGGTTCACAGTCACATCCAATCCCACCTCCCCAAATTTGGTATTATTCGCCACCTTTTCCCTCTCTAAAACAGAGGGGGTGCGAATAACCACCCCACCACCCTTAATCGGCTTCACCTCGTGCACTCGCACCCCGAGGGAAGGTCCCACCTCTTTCACCACCTTTTTGATGACTTCCTTAGAGGAAGTCGTCGGGGCCTTGCTGCGCACCACCACCGACCAAGTCTCCACGGGCTTCGGCAATGCCGGAGCAATCGCCTCCAACACAGGTGCTGGAGGCGCACGCACCGACTCAGCCGGAGCCAAACCCACAACCGACCTCTTCGGTTGGGGAATATATCCCCCACAACCCCCCCTGAGAGCGTCAACCTGACCGCGAAGATGGGCATTCTCGGTTACTACCGTCATCAGGAGTGCCTCGTACTTCGAGGCAAGCTCCATCAGCCCCTTCGCGGTAGTGACCTCAAAGTCCTTAGCCCCAAACACCAAGGCGTTTAACTCGGCCGTCACTGCCTTCATGGCAGCAACATGGCTGATAGCGCCTCCCCCAACCACACCCCCATTAACTCCACCAAGCTTTGGAGAGAGCTTTCAACCTATACGGACGTGTATTTGATGCGCTCCGTGATTATTCTCTAAAACCTAAAATTAAAAGAAAATACGTAAAAAACAAAACAACGTAAACAGTGCATTAAGCCAAGCGTTAGTCAATAACGCCGAAATTGTTAGCAAAACAAAAAAATCACAAAAATAAAAGTGTACAAACAATAAAAAATACTAAATAACAAATTCTAAGTGCGAGAAAATAAACAATAACATGAGCGCTGCGCAGCCTCACCAACAAAGCCGTAGGCATTCTCTGAATGCCTACTTTAGCTTTGTCGAGCCTGCAAAATCAGCTCCTACCAACAAACAAGGCAAAGGCGAGAAGGATGAGACATCATAGCGATCAAATAGGCAGCACCCTAAGCAGAGCTTAGAAACAACAATAGCAGCAGAGAACGGCAGCCAACAACGGCGAGCAACAAACACGAACGCATTAACAAATAAGCAGGTACCTGCAAGCGAGCAGACAGCGAAGAAAAGCATAACGCAAGGTGAGAATGCACAAATCAAAAAAGGTCCATCTGTTCAGATTGGCATTGACCGCTACGTCAATATTAAAAGGAAATTAAGTCCTGTGAAGTCAGCGGTCAATCCTAAAAAATTTCAAGGCGGCACGCCAACCAAAAATAAACCTGACGTTTTAAATGGCAACAGATTTGCCGTACTAAGCTATGGTTCTGATGATGATGCGAAGGGTACCACCACAGTCGCGTATGCCAAACCGCCCCCAATATATTTGCGCGAGCGTAGCTCAAATACTCTTGTTGCTAAATTAAGCGAAATTGTAGGTACAAAAAACTTTCATATAGTGCCTTTAAAAAAAGGCAATATAGATGAAACGAAAATACAGACATACACTGAGAAAAGTTTTATGGATGTTGTAAAGTTTTTGCCGGATAAAAACAAAAATTATTATTCCTATCAGTTGAAGAGCTCAAAGGGCCTAGCTGTAGTAATTAAAGGTATAGAGTCATCTGTAGACTCTAGTGAAATCAAAGAAGCTCTTGAAGAATGTGGCTTTGAAGTTAAAACTGTCGTAAACATCTTTAACAGAAATAAAGTACCACAACCAATGTTTAGAATTGAATTGATGCCGAATTCTAACCAGCTTAAAAAGAACGAAGTGCATCCAATATATAATTTAAAATATTTGCTGCACCGTAGAGTAACCGTAGAAGAACCACACAAAAGAAACGGTCCGGTACAATGCACCAACTGCCAAGAGTATGGGCATACCAAATCTTATTGCACTCTACGCAGTGTTTGTGTGGTATGTGGAGATTTACATCCCACTTCAAAATGTATCCTCAAGAAATAGGATTTAAACAAAAAATGCAGCAACTGTGGAGGAAGTCACACTGCCAACTACAGGGGTTGTCCTGTTTATAAAGATTTGAAATCGAAGTTGTCACAGGGAATTCAAGCACGACGTAACCAAGTGTTACATACTCCCCGTACTGACATTATAGATATCACAGACCATATTCCGAAATCTAGTAATATTAAAAATAATACTGTATGTACAAGGGAGCTATGCCAATGTTGTAAAAGGCAACAATGTACAAATGCAATCACCGCAAAATCCTCCAAATAGTGGTATTGAAACTATGATCATAAATCTTACGCAATGTATGACACAATTTATGTCTGCAATGCAAAACATGATCCAAGATTTAATAAAATAACAAAACCAAATGCTGCAAACTTTATTATGTAAAAAATGAGCATACTAAACATTTGTATATGGAACGCTAACGGTGTTAACCAACATAAACTAGAGATTATTAGATTTCTGTCTGAAAAAAATATAGATGTAATGTTAATATCAGAGACTCATCTGACAAACAAAAACAATTTTAAAATACCGGGATTTAGACTGTATGTTACAAAGGACGCCAGTTGTACCAAACTATTATGAACCACAATAACCTTGATATAATATCTCCTGGTAAGCCCACATACTGGCCCAGTGATCGTAACAAAATACCAGATTTAATTGATTTCGCTGTTACCAAAAATATAGATAGATCACTTGTGACAGCTGATACATGTACAGACTTATCTTCTGATCATTCACCTGTACTAATAAAGTTATGTGAGGAACCCATATTCGTTGAGCCAAAGGTGGGTCTAACATCTCACAAAACGAACTGGTTAAAATACAAAAAATATGTGAGTAGCCACATTAATACTGATGTAAAAATAGATACAGAAAGAGATATTGATGAAGGTATAAGAGAATTTAATGATGTAATATCAAATGTAGCTGTCATAGCAACACCAAACATAAGTAATAAACCGATTATCCGCAGAAAAATCACTAATAATGAAATAGAAAAGCTTGTAAATGAAAAAAGGCGAGCTAGATGTGAATGGGAGTTAAATCGCTCCCCTTCTACTCAGCTGCAACTAAAATATGCTGTACGAAAACTAAAAACAGCGCTTAAACGTGAGGAAGAATACCACACTCACAATTATATAAAGAAACTGTGTCCAAATTCAAACAAAGGAAATTCTCTTTGGAAAGCCCAAAAGTCAATGAAACCTCCAGTCGACTCTAACTTGCCTATAAGATGCTTGGGTGGAAACTGGGCACGAAGTGACGAGGATAAGGCAAATTGTTTTGCAAATAACCTAGAAAAGGTATTTCAACCAAATTGCCCAAAGAACAGCTTTAAGCTGCCAATCATCTCCAATAGCGCTAACGAGTCGCTTGGGTCTATTCAAACGTCATCTTCTGAAATTATTAAAATCATAAAAGAGCTGAATCCAAAAAAGTCGGCAGGACACGATAAAATTTCTCCAAAAATGCTAATTGAGTTACCAAATATTGCTTTAACAGTACTCTCCTTGCTCTTTAACGCTATTCTCAGTTTCGGCTACTATCCAAGTTCATGGAAAAAGTCGCAGATCATCATGATAGAGAAACCAGGTAAAGACTTGACACAGCCGTCTTCATACAGACCAATCAGTCTTCAACCGTGTCTTTCTAAAATATTTGAAAAAGTGTTACTATCAAAGATGTCTCCTTTCCTCCATGAAAATAATGTAATACCAACGCACCAATTCGGTTTTCGTGCAAAACATGGCACTGTAGAACAAGTAAATAGAATTACTAACGAAATCAGAAGGGCGTTCGAGTATAGAGAGTACTGTTCTGCTATATTTCTAGATGTGGCTCAGGCGTTCGATAAAGTGTGGCATGATGGGCTTATATTAAAAAAAGCTTACCTCTCGAAATGCATAAAACCTTGGAGTCGTATTTAAAAAATAGAAAATTTACTGTCAAAGTAGGAGACTTCATATCTGATGAACGACCAATAAGAGCTGGCGTACCTCAGGGCAGTGTTTTAGGGCCAACTCTGTACATAATATATACAGCAGACCTTCCAACAGCTAGTAATGTTTTGACATCAACTTTTGCGGATGACACAGCTTTAGTGAGCCGAAACAAATGCCCAATTATAGCATCAAAAGTATTAGGAGAGCATTTGATTTTTGTCGAAGAATGGTTAGCAAACTGTCGTATAAATGTAAATGAACAGAAGTGCAAGCATGTTACATTTTCTCTAAGACCAAAAACGTGTCCGGCAGTTAAAATGAACAATATTTTATTACCCCAAGCGACTGAAGTAACATATCTTGGTATTCACTTAGATAGAAGGCTCACGTGGAGAAAACACATATCGAGCAAAATAACCTGCGTGAAGATAAGAGCAGAACATTTAAATTGGCTTTTAAATAAAAATTCAAAACTTAGCCTAGACAACAAAGTTCTATTATACAACGCGGTCATAAAGCCGATTTCGATGTACGGCATCCAACTGTGCAACCAATATCGATATAATTCAGAGATTCCAATCAAAAATGCTTAGAACAATCACGTGCTCACCATGGTATATTCGTAATGAAAATATCCATAAAGATCTTGGTATTCTCATGGTAAAGAAAGAAGTAGAGAACAGCAGAAATAAATATTTATCCAAACTCCGAGATCACCCAAACCCATTGGCTAATGCTTTATTACATTCTTGTAATCAATCACGTCTAAAAAGAAGAGATATGCCAGTACACTGAGGAGCAACGTTTCACCAAAACAACTCAATCAATTGGTTGAGCTTGTCTAGTTTTAATTAGAATTAAGATTTTATAACTTATTGTTAGGCTCCAAAGAGCAGATTCAATAAATAAAGAAATATATGAAAAAAAAACTCCACCCTCACGTTTCCCGCCCTCCTTCCCCGAGCTGACTTTCGTCGATCCTTCCTTCACAACGCTCTTTTTTGCGACACCCTTCTTCACGACGCCCTTATCTGCGACGCCCTTCCCAGTGCCGCTGTTACCGCCGCTCTCGGCCGGCTTAGAAATTGCGTGGTGACCAACCGCTTTTTCAGCGGTGCCACCTATTCCGCTACCGCTCTCACTCCCACCATCCTCTGATTTCATCAACAGAGGCGACCCCAAACGCGCCCTCCTCCGCGGCGGAGACCTCACCGGTGGCCTCACCTCCTCATCACCCGACGACGTTTCCACCATCACAGTTATGGGGCCCGACCCGTCGCTTTCAGCGAGGGACATAACCTTCCTCCTCCGTGGTGGAGCCATTCCCACCATCGGCCTACCCCCAGGCAGGCTGTTACGCCGGCGAACACTGGCGCAGAAGCTACCTGCTCAGGTAAAACCCGAAACAGCTGCTCTCCAGGCGCGTGCAACTGAACGCACTGAAGACGCTGACTCACACGTATACTCGCTCTGCAGCAGTTCACCTTGGAGATCAGCTGCGGATATTGGTACGGCCTGTTGAGAAGTTTGCGTAACCCCACCATAAATTTTCAAGGTCCGAGGAGAAAATATCGACACAACAGTAAATGTCATGCTCTTCTAGTCCATCTACCATATCTCTCTTCGAAAGACTTCCATGGTAGTACGAATATAAAACAGAAAAGAAAACTCTTGCGATACCTCTCGACGGCTTCTTTATGGTCGTTCCTGTTGCCAGGATGAGCACAAGGCCCATTTTTAATAACAAACGGATACTCAACAGGTTACGGAATTGGAACCGTATTCCCTTTCGTTCAAAATTATTCAAGTGTTTAATTACTATGAAGAAAACATAATAATATATTCTCAACAATTCATTAAAACTTGAAAATTTTCGGCTTTCGCCTTGAACTTAGGACCGACTAACTCGTGATCAACCACTGTTCACACGAAACCCTTCTCCACTTCAGTCCTCCAAGGTCTCATTCGATTATTTGCTACTACCACCAAGATCTGTACCAATGGCGGCTCCATGCAGGCTTACGCCAAACACTTCTAAGCACACCATTGTACCCTCCTACTCACTAAAGTTTCAAAATTTATAATCCAACCGAAATTGTATTATAAATCATGTACTTTAGCGGTAATGTATAGGTATACAACTTAAGCGCC
This sequence comes from Zeugodacus cucurbitae, assembly GCF_028554725.1. Classification (NCBI taxonomy): domain Eukaryota; kingdom Metazoa; phylum Arthropoda; class Insecta; order Diptera; family Tephritidae; genus Zeugodacus; species Zeugodacus cucurbitae. The sequence continues at coordinate 1,395,535 of NC_071672.1, read as the reverse complement.
ATCCATTTTAAGGGCTAGTTGCTTCGGCAGGTGAGTTGTTACACACTCCTTAGCGGATTACGACTTCCATGTCCACCGTCCTGCTGTTTTAAGCAACCAACGCCTTTCATGGTATCTGCATGAGTTGTTAATTTGGGCACCGTAACATTACGTTTGGTTCATGACACAGCGCCAGTTCTGCTTACCGAAAGTGGCCCACTGGGCACATTATATCATAACCTCAACCTTCATATCAAGAAAGGTGAGGTTCTTACCCATTTAAAGTTTGAGAATAGGTTAAGGTCGTTTCGACTCTAAGGCCTCCAATCATTCGCTTTACCAGATAAGATTATTTTACATAATATTTAAATGCACCAGCTATCCTGAGGGAAACTTCGGAGGGAACCAGCTACTAGATGGTTCGATTGGTCTTTCGCCCCTATACTCAATTCTGACAATCGATTTGCACGTCAGAACTGTTTCGGTCTTCCATCAGGGTTTCCCCTGACTTCAACCTAATCAAGTATAGTTCACCATCTTTCGGGTCACAGCATAT
>NC_071672.1:1315000-1390000 GCF_028554725.1 Zeugodacus cucurbitae | reverse complement strand
TCCCTTTTTGTGGATTGGGCAGAGTACACTGAGATTCCAATCGTCGGGCATGCTTTCTTCCGACCATATTTCGCTAAGAAGCTGATGCATGCACCTTATCAGCTCTTCGCCGCCGTATTTGAATAGCTCGGCCGGCAATCCATCGGCCCCCGCCGCCTTGTTGTTCTTCAAGCGGGTAATTGCTATTCTAATTTCTTCACGGTCGGGCAATGGAACATCTGTTCCATCGTCGTCGATTGGGGAATCGGGTTCGCCATCTCCTGGTGTTGTACTTTCACTGCCATTCAGCAGGCTGGAGAAGTGTTCCCTCCACAAACACAGTATACTCTGGTCATCAACCACTAGATCACCGCTGGGGGTCCTACAGGAGTGTGCTCCGGTCTTGAAACCTTCAGTTAGTCGCCGGATCTTTTCGTAAAATTTTCGAGCATTACCCCTGTCGGCCAGCTTGTCAAGCTCGTCATACTCACGCATTTCTGCCTCTTTCTTTCTTTTTCTGCAAATGCGTCTCGCTTCCCTCTTCAGCTCTCGGTATCTTTCCCATCCCGCTCGTGTTGCGGTCGATCGCAACATTGCGAGGTAGGCAGTCTGTTTTCTCTCCACTGCGAGACGACAATCCTCATCATACCAGCTGTTTTTTTGGCTTTTCCGAAAGCCAATGGTTTCGGTTGCAGCTGTACGTAAGGAATTTGATATGCCGTCCCACAGCTCCCTTATACCGAGATGCTGATGAGTGCTCTCAGAGAGCAGGAGTGCAAGTCGAGTAGAAAATCGTTCGGCTGTCGGTTGTGATTGCAGCTTCTCGATGTCGAACCTTCCTTGTGTTTGTTGACGTGTGTCCTAGATACTACCATCAAAAGTTGATAGGGCAGACATTTGAAAGATCTGTCGTCGGTACGAGACCATACGATCTGCAAGTTATCTAGAGTTCAACCAATATAACGATCTTACGATCGCTTGGTTTTAGCCTAATAAAAGCACACGTTCCAAAAGGTCCGTGTTTATTTTGCATGTATTAGCTCTAGAATTACCACAGTTATCCAAGTAACTGTTAACGATCTATGGAATCATAACTGATATAATGAGCGTTTTGCGGTTTCACTTTTAATTTGTTTGTACTTAGACATGCATGGCTTAATCTTTGAGACAAGCATATAACTACTGGCAGGATCAACCAGAATAATATTTTTTATTCATTTATATAATATTTTTTATACTATATAAATTTTTATAATGATATTTTCAATATTTGAAAATTAAGTACACGACATATACAAAATGCAAAGAAGAACGAAATCGCGACAATAAATAATTATGAAATTTCTTTTACTACGATTGATTAAAAAATTCACTTCATTTCATTTAATTTCATATTATTGTATTATTTATTGCGGTCTTATTCGGACTTTGAGATTTTATCTTATCGTGAGAAAGAATTTTCGTTCTCTATACATATATAATATAATTATTAATGTAAGGACGATGTTTCTTCTTGTATTTGTTAAACTTTCAAATAATATCATTTTTTATACATTTTACTTTATTTCAATGCATATAGTGTATATATCTTTTTTTAAGAGTATATACGTTTTTCTTTTGATTTGAAATTAATAATTTCAATTCAATTATTTTTCATTTTATTTCATATATGATATGAAAGTATTCGAGCGTAATAATATAAATATTTAACTTTATTGAATTTTATTCTTTACCCACATATATTTTATGTGAATAGAAGAACAAACCCCAAAAAAAGTTAAATTAAAAAAAAAACGACTACATTATGTTAGGTATAGAAGAATAATCTCAATTAATACCATTTCATTATTAACAAAATTATTTCTATTTAAACCAACTGTAGCAAACCAGGAATAAATTTTTTTGCTCTCATTTATATATTACACTTAAATACTTTTATATTTATATGAAAATAATTTTCATATTAGTACTAAGTATGCAATTTCATACAAGTATTAAAATTTTCATACAAGTACTAATGTCAAAGTTTCATACAACATATATTTTTAAATTCATATATACACAAGTAATTTATATCATTTTCAAAGTTTCATACAACATATATGTTTTCTGCCACGAAAAAATCTTTTTAACCATATAAAAGTTTTAAATTCATATATACACAAGTAATTTATATCATTTTCTACGAGCATTATGCTTATAAGAAATATTACAACATCAAAAATAGCTTAACATTTATTTTTTTTTTATATTTTTTGTACTTATATGAAAATTAGTATCTATATGAAAATTAATTAGTATTTATATGAAAATTAATTACTTGTATGAATTCATACAATTAGTATTTATATGAAAATTAATTAGTACTTATATGAAAATTATTTACTTGTATGAATTCATAAACTTAGTATCTATATGAAAATTATTTAGCATTTATATGAAAATTGTTTACTTGTATGAATTCATAAACTTAGTATCTATATGAAAATTATTTAGTATTTCTATGAAAATTTTTTACTTGTATGAATTCATAAACTTAGTACCTATATGAAAATTATTTAGTATTTATATGAAAATTATTTAGTATTTATATGAAAATTTTTAACTTGTATGAATTCATTAACTTAGTATCTATATGAAAATTATTTAGTATTTATATGAAAATTGTTTACTTGTATGAATTCATAAACTTAGTATCTATATGAAAATTATTTAGTCTTTATATGAAAATTTTTTACTTGTATGAATTCATAAACTATATCTATATGAAAATTATTTAGTATTTATATGAAAATTATTTACTTGTATGAATTCATAAACTTTGTACCTATATGAAAATTATTTAGTATCTATATGAAAATTATTTAGTATTTATATGAAAATTTTTAACTTGTACGAATTCATAAACTTAGTATCTATATGAAAATTATTTAGTATTTATATGAAAATTTTTAACTTGTATGAATTCATAAACTTAGTATCTATATGAAAATTAATTAGTATTTATATGAAAATTAATTACTTGTATGAATTCATACAATTAGTATTTATTTGAAAATTAATTAGTACTTATATGAAAATTATTTACTTGTATGAATTCATAAACTTAGTATCTATATGAAAATTATTTAGCATTTATATGAAAATTGTTTACTTGTATGAATTCATAAACTTAGTATCTATATGAAAATTATTTAGTATTTCTATGAAAATTTTTTACTTGTATGAATTCATAAACTTAGTACCTATATGAAAATTATTTAGTATCTATATGAAAATTATTTAGTATTTATATGAAAATTATTTAGTATTTATATGAAAATTTTTAACTTGTATGAATTCATAAACTTAGATTCTATATGAAAATTATTTAGTATTTATATGACAATTTTTTACTTGTATGAATTCAAAAACTTAGTATCAATATGAAAATTATTTAGTATTTAAATGAAAACTTTTTACTCGTATGAATTCATAAACTTAGTATCTATATGAAAATTATTTAGTATTTATATGAAAATTATTTACTTGTATGAATTCTTAAACTTAGTACCTATATGAAAATTATTTAGTATCTATATGAAAATTATTTAGTATTTATATGAAAATTTTTAACTTGTATGAATTCATAATCTTAGTATCTATATGAAAATTATTTAGTATTTATATGAAAATTGTTAACTTGTATGAATTCATAAACTTAGTATCTATATGAAAATTATTTAGTATTTATATGAAAATTTTTAACTTGTATGAATTCATAAACTTAGTATCTATATGAAAATTATTTAGTATCTATATGAAAATTATTTAGTATTTATATGATAATTTTTAACTTGTATGAATTCATAAACTTAGTACCTATATGAAAATTATTTAGTATCTATATGAAAATTATTTAGTATTTATATGAAAATTATTTAGTATTTATATGAAAATTTTTAACTTGTATGAATTCATAAACTTAGTATCTATATGAAAATTAATTAGTATTTATATGAAAATTTTTTACTTGTATGAATTAATAAACTTAGTACCTATATGAAAATTATTTAGTACTTATATGAAAATTTTTAACTTGTATGCATTCATAAACTTAGTATCTATATGAAAATTACTTAGTATTTATATGAAAATTTTTAACTTGTATGAATTCATAAACTTAGTATCTATATGAAAATTAATTAGTATTTATATGAAAATTAATTACTTGTATGAATTCATACAATTAGTATTTATATGAAAATTAATTAGTACTTATATGAAAATTATTTACTTGTATGAATTCATAAACTTAGTATCTATATGAAAATTATTTAGCATTTATATGAAAATTGTTACTTGTATGAATTCATAAACTTAGTATCTATATGAAAATTATTTAGTATTTCTATGAAAATTTTTTACTTGTATGAATTCATAAACTTAGTACCTATATGAAAATTATTTAGTATCTATATGAAAATTATTTAGTACCTATATGAAAATTATTTAGTATTTATATGAAAATTATTTACTTGTATGAATTCATAAACTTAGTACTTATATGAAAAATATTTAGTATCTATATGAAAATTATTTAGTATTTATATGGAAATTTTTAACTTGAATGAATTCATAAACTTAGTATCTATATGAAAATTATTTAGTATTTATATGAAAATTGTTAACTTGTATGAATTCATAAATTTAGTATCTATGTGAAAATTATTTAGTATTTATATAAAAATTTTTAACTTGTATGAATTCATAAACTTAGTATCTATATGAAAATTATTTAGTATTTATATGAAAATTTTTAACTTGTATGAATTCATAAACTTAGTATCTATATGAAAATTATTTAGTATCTATATGAAAATTATTTAGTATTTATATGAAAATTATTTAGTATTTATATGAAAATTTTTAACTTGTATGAATTCATAAACTTAGTATCTATATGAAAATTAATTAGTATATATATGAAAATTTTTACTAGTATGAATTAATAAACTTAGTACCTATATGAAAATTATTTAGTATTTATATGAAAATTATTTAGTATTTATATGAAAATTTTTAACTTGTATGAATCCATAAACTTAGTATCTATATGAAAATTATTTACTTGTATGAATTCATAAACTTAGTACCTATATGAAAACTATTTAGTATTTATATGAAAGTTATTTAGTATTTATATGAAAATTATTTAGTATTTATATGAAAATTTTTAACTTGTATGCATTCATAAACTTAGTATCTATATGAAAATTATTTAGTATTTCTATGAAAATTTTTTACTTGTATGAATTCATAAATTTAGTACCTATATGAAAATTATTTAGTATCTATATGAAAATTATTTAGTATTTATATGAAAATTATTTAGTATTTATATGAAAATTTTTAACTTGTATGCATTCATAAACTTAGTATCTATATGAAAATTATTTAGTATTTCAATGAATATTTTTTACTTGTATGAATTCATAAACTTAGTATCTATATGAAAATTATTTAGTATTTATATGAAAATTGTTTACTTGTATGAATTCATAAACTTAGTATCTATATGAAAATTATTTAGTATTTCTATGAAAATTTTTTACTTGTATGAATTCATAAACTTAGTACCTATATGAAAATTATTTATTATCTATATGAAAATTATTTAGTATTTATATGAATATTTTTTACTTGTATGAATTCATAAACTTAGTATCTATATGAAAATTATTTAGTATTTACATGAAAATTTTTTACTTGTATGAATTCATAAACTTAGTATCTATATGAAAATTATTTAGTATTTATATGAAAATTATTTAGTATTTATATGAAAATTTTTAACTTGTATGAATTCATAAACTTAGTATCTATATGAAAATTATTTAGTATTTATATGAAAATTTTTTACTTGTATGAATTCATAAACTTAGTATCTATATGAAAATTATTTACTTGTATGAATTCATAAACTTAGTACCTATATGAAAACTATTTAGTATCTATATGAAAATTATTTAGTATTTATATGAAAATTTTTAACTTGTATGAATTCATAAACTTAGTATCTATATGAAAATTATTTAGCATTTATATGAAAATTGTTTACTTGTATGAATTCATAAACTTAGTATCTATATGAAAATTATTTAGCATTTATATGAAAATTGTTTACTTGTATGAATTCATAAACTTAGTATCTATATGAAAATTATTTAGTATTTTTACTTGTATGAATTCATAAACTTAGTACCTATATGAAAATTATTTAGTTGTATGAATTCACAAACTTAGTATCTATATGAAAATTATTTAGCATTTATATGAAAATTGTTTACTTGTATGAATTCATAAACTTAGTATCTATATGAAAATTAATTAGTATTTATATGAAAATTAATTACTTGTATGAATTCATACAATTAGTATTTATATGAAAATTAATTAGTACTTATATGAAAATTATTTAGTATGAATTCATAAACTTAGTATCTATATGAAAATTATTTAGCATTTATATGAAAATTGTTTACTTGTATGAATTCATAAACTTAGTATCTATATGAAAATTATTTAGTATTTCTATGAAAATTTTTTACTTGTATGAATTCATAAACTTAGTACCTATATGAAAATTATTTAGTATCTATATGAAAATTATTTAGTATTTATATGAAAATTATTTAGTATTTATATGAAAATTTTTAACTTGTATGAATTCATAAACTTAGTATCTATATGAAATTTTTTTACTTGTATGAATTCATAAACTTAGTATCTATATGAAAATTATTTAGTATTTATATGAAAATTATTTACTTGTATGAATTCATAAACTTAGTACCTATATGAAAATTATTTAGTATATATATGAAAATTATTTAGTATTTATATGAAAATTTTTAACTTGTATGAATTCTTAAACTTAGTATCTATATGAAAATTATTTAGTATTTATATGAAAATTGTTAACTTGTATGAATTCATAAACTTAGTATCTATATGAAAATTATTTAGTATTTATATGAAAATTTTTAACTTGTATGAATTCATAAACATAGTATCTATATGAAAATTATTTAGTATTTATATGAAAATTTTTAACTTGTATGAATTCATAAACTTAGTATCTATATGAAAATTATTTAGTATTTATATGAAAATTATTTACTTGTATGAATTCATAAACTTAGTACCTATATGAAAATTATTTAGCATCTATATGAAAATTATTTAGTATTTATATGAAAATTATTTAGTATTTCTATGAAAATTATTTACTTGTATGAATTTATACAATAAGTATTTATATGAAAATTATTTACTTGTATGAATTCATACAATTAGTATCTATATGAAAATTAATTAGTACTTATATGCAAATATATCACCATGTGGTTTCGGCTCTTCGCAGATAGGGACAATTGTGGATTTGTTTTAACGTATGTACCTGCCTGTGAAGGCCTTACCATACGTGTATTCAAAAACACAAATGGATTAATACAATGCGTCAATCAGCGCCCTGTATTGTAGCTATGCACACTTCCAGTACCAATTGGGGTGTGGTATGGACACACTTATGCCACCTTGGTAGGGCCGAGGCCCATCTAAAACCTCTGCCGTACTTTGGGTCCGGCACCCGGTTGGTTGCAACTCCACACCGAGAAGCCAAAGGCCCTCTGCCTGCATTTAGGTTTAGAAACCACAGCCACCACGATACTCCCCGAAGGGCCGTAACCCAACTAGCAGGCGGAAACCGAAGCCTCCTGGGCTCCTGCTCCCCGTGGCACAGAGTTTAAGTCTCTGGTAAGACTTTGTAGCCGAAGCTACTTCCAGTTGAGCCTTTCCATACTGCTCTGCACTGGTAGGCAATTGTGGCTTGAACACAATTGCCCTTTTTGAAAGGAGTGACCAATTCCTTTTTGGAAAAAGCTATATCAAAAAGATAACATAATTCCGTTCAAGCCATGAAATATATTATCTAGCACGCATGGATAACAGCCTGAGTATCAGCCATTAGCATCAGCCTGTTATCTATTTGTGCATGTTTGGATTTTAGTCGCCTCTTACGACAGGCATGCCTTACCTCAGCAATATTCTTTACCCAAACCCGCAGGGTAATAGATAGGGACATCTAAAGCCAATATTATACACAATACACACACCATTCACACAAAGAAACTATACTTAGTTTCCAGCTAATTGTCTTCGCCGCTTAAACACCTCACGCGCAAACACACCAAATAATTCTAATCGTTCGGCATCCCAACTAGTGGAGATCATACCACTAACATCTAACCGTCCATCAGTCCAACTAATCCCCATACCCCCAAGGTCCCTAATGTCCGAGTACATCGGGCATTCAGCAATAACATGCACCCAATCCTCAACACGCGCCCCACATATACATTCCATTCCATCAGAGAGGTGCCTCTGATGCAAAAAAGCATTCAAAGGCCCATGCCCCGTAAGTAGGAAACCCAGACTCAGACAGAATCTGAAATCTGGGTTTTCCCCAACAAACCCAACATCCCGAATGTACTCATAAGTCACACGACCGTTAGGACTATTATCCCAACGGTCTTGCCACCTACTTCTAACCCTGTCATCTAGAAGCCTCTTGTGTCCTAGATATCCCAACCTCTCCACATCATCGTCAGAAATCCATTCATTCCGCAGAAATAACACACTCAAACCCCTCCTCAACCTGAAAGAAACAGCACGCTGTAAAACAATCAGGTCAAGAGGGGGCACACCCAATAAAACCTGCAACGCGTCCGTAGAAACGGTGCGACATACAGGCAAACAGGCAAGCATCATGCAACGCTGTATAGAAAGAAGTTTTCGACGACCCGAAACCATCGTAGCCACCTTCCACCATATAGGAGATCCATAAGTGGCACAGGCCACAAACAAACCTCGATATATGGAGCGAACAGCACGACGCCCGAGACCCCAATCACTCCGTAAAACGCGCCTGGCACTACCAACAATCGCCTGCAGCCGCCGCTTCACATTCACTAAGTGTGGAGTAAAACACATTCTTTCACTCATGGTCAACCCCAGATATTTGACTTGCGTCACATACCTGATGCTGACCCCATTCACACGGACAACCGGTGGACGCCCCGGTGACAGTCAACCCTTTAAGAGCATTGTCACCGTTTTATCCATCGATATGTCAACCCCCACACCCACACCCCAATTATGAGGAATCTCCAACAATTGCCCTCCTACCCATTCAATCTCAGACCTCGAACAGCCTTCGACCAAAAGAAGTAGGTCATCCGCATACGCACAACACCTGCAGAGTGGTTCGAGCTGCCCAAGCAATGAGTCCATCATGAGGTTCCAAATATATGGACCACAGATGGATCCCTGCGGGCAGCCACGAACCACTCCAATCTCCACACACCCGTTCATACCAACGATAGAGGCTTTCCTGTCCGAAAAGAAGCTCCGCCAGAGGCTAATTTCCGAACAGTTAAGTTCCTCTAGCCGTTGAATCACTCGATCCCAGATTAGGTAATCAAACGCCCCCTTGAAGTCAACAAATATGCTAAGGACATATTTGTTGGTATTCTCCCTCACAGCATTCTGAACATACATCCAGGCATCTTCTACACTGCGTGCTTTCCTGAACCAATACTGCCTATTCGACCTCAAATCCCGCGTTAGCTCCTGAAGCCGTTCCACCATAACTCTTTCCAGCACTTTTCCAAGCACTGGAAGGAGACTGATGCCCCGATAAGAACGAGGATCACTCCTGATCTTATCAGGAGACTTCAGGAGAGGAACAACCCTGGCACTTTTCCACTGACGTGGAAAATATCCCTCACAAATGCACTTGTCATAAATGACCTCCAAGTATTCCGGAATGAACTTCCACAAGCATTTGCACATCTCTACGTTGAGACCATCAAAACCTGGAGACCGTTTAGACCTGACCAGGCCAAAGGCATATCCCAGCTCCCCATCATCTAATGGAGGAACAGGTACCTCATGTGCATGGGGTGCCTGAACCTCAGCCCTGGGAAAGAACGCTCCTAACAGAACCCCAGCACACTCTCTCTACGTTGATAACACAGTGTCACCAACACGAAGAGAGGTGATATCCTCCCTCTTACGACCCCTGCAGATCTTATAGACCTGACCCCAGGGGTCATCCCTATTGTCATTCACAAAACTCCTCCACTCTTCTTTTTTAATTTTCACAATCATATCTTTATATTCATTCATCGCACAACTAAAATCATACCTAATCTGGGACAGCCTATCAGAATTGAACCGCCGAGCACGTTGAAACTTTCGTCTCAACCGCCGGACAGTCCTCCTCTTCACGGTTAACTCATGCGTCCACCACTAAATTTTTTTCTAACCCTAAAACTTCCACACTTCCTGAACAATCTGTCATTCACACCCCACACCAACTCACACAGCCGAGCAATTTGCTCATCCACCTCCAGATCATCAAACACTAAGCGGTATTTCTAACACCGCTTCCCTTACACTCTGTCCATATCGGTTTCAGTCAATACCAGAGGTACGCCATCGCCGCAATGGACTCACACACACCAAAGGAGGGGAACGAGGAGCAACCACAATTTGGATCAAATTATGATCACTCAGACCCCACCCTCCTCTAACCTCCCACTTAAAATCAAACACTCTACTTGCTGCCTCATTCATAAGCGTCATGTCAATATCACTCACACCCCTAGGCCCATCAAACGTATACCACTCACTCGGCTCATTCAGAATGTGAAGGCCCTTAGCCAACACCCATTCATTCATTACCTCGCCTCGAACGTGGCTTTGATATCCAGACGAATGTCTGGATACCTTACTAAACCACATCGAGGACGAGGCATTCGCATCCAACCCTAGGACTAATGGGCTACCACTCGCCAGAAGTAGTAACTTATCCATATAGCCCAGGTAGGGCTCTAGGGGCTCGCTAAATTTGCAATACAAACTAGCGACAATCATTCTACCGAACTCCCCCTCTATAGACACACACACTCCCTGTTGTGACGAATCCAAGACTACACAATCGTAGCCGGAATCTTTCACAACTATTGCAGCATTAACCCCAAGGTACGTAAAGACCCTAAAACCTCCAGGAAGACCCCGAACCACACCATTGGTGGCGTAAGGCTCCTGAAGTAAGGCAATGCCACACCCCCCCTCAATCATACAACCCCCCAACTCACACATAACGGCATACGACCTCTGACAATTAAGCTGAAAAATCCCCCCCATCAGTGTCTGGAGAGGGCACGCTCAAAAACGCCACAGTAAATCGGGCAGACAGCTGACATCATAAGATGCCCAGCTGGCCTACCCTTAAATGCGCAGTTGCGACAATGGGGGGCATTGCCACAACCGGCAGCTCTATGTCCTTCTTGACCGCACCGCCTACAAACATCTGATTTGGCCCTACACTCAGCCACTCTATGGTCAAAACCCATACACCGGAAGCAGCCAGCAACTGGGCTATCCGGTCTGCCTGCATTTAGGTTTAGAAACCACAGCCACCACGATACTCCCCGAAGGGCCGTAACCCAACGAGCAGGCGGAAACCGAAGCCTCCTGGGCTCCTGCTCCCCGTGGCACCGAGTTTAAGTCTCTGGTAAGACTTTGTAGCCGAAGCTACTTCCAGTTGAGCCTTTCCATACTGCTCTGCACTGGTAGGCAATTGTGGCTTGAACACAATTGCCCTTTTTGAAAGGAGTGACCAATTCCTTTTTGGAAAAAGCTATATCAAAAAGATAACATAATTCCGTTCAAGCCATGAAATATATTATCTAGCACGCATGGATAACAGCCTGAGTATCAGCCATTAGCATCAGCCTGTTATCTATTTGTGCATGTTTGGATTTTAGTCGCCTCTTACGACAGGCATGCCTTACCTCAGCAATATTCTTTACCCAAACCCGCAGGGTAATAGATAGGGACATCTAAAGCCAATATTATACACAATACACACACCATTCACACAAAGAAACTATACTTAGTTTCCAGCTAATTGTCTTCGCCGCTTAAACACCTCACGCGCAAACACACCAAATAATTCTAATCGTTCGGCATCCCAACTAGTGGAGATCATACCACTAACATCTAACCGTCCATCAGTCCAACTAATCCCCATACCCCCAAGGTCCCTAATGTCCGAGTACATCGGGCATTCAGCAATAACATGCACCCAATCCTCAACACGCGCCCCACATATACATTCCATTCCATCAGAGAGGTGCCTCTGATGCAAAAAAGCATTCAAAGGCCCATGCCCCGTAAGTAGGAAACCCAGACTCAGACAGAATCTGAAATCTGGGTTTTCCCCAACAAACCCAACATCCCGAATGTACTCATAAGTCACACGACCGTTAGGACTATTATCCCAACGGTCTTGCCACCTACTTCTAACCCTGTCATCTAGAAGCCTCTTGTGTCCTAGATATCCCAACCTCTCCACATCATCGTCAGAAATCCATTCATTCCGCAGAAATAACACACTCAAACCCCTCCTCAACCTGAAAGAAACAGCACGCTGTAAAACAATCAGGTCAAGAGGGGGCACACCCAATAAAACCTGCAACGCGTCCGTAGAAACGGTGCGACATACAGGCAAACAGGCAAGCATCATGCAACGCTGTATAGAAAGAAGTTTTCGACGACCCGAAACCATCGTAGCCACCTTCCACCATATAGGAGATCCATAAGTGGCACAGGCCACAAACAAACCTCGATATATGGAGCGAACAGCACGACGCCCGAGACCCCAATCACTCCGTAAAACGCGCCTGGCACTACCAACAATCGCCTGCAGCCGCCGCTTCACATTCACTAAGTGTGGAGTAAAACATATTCTTTCACTCATGGTCAACCCCAGATATTTGACTTGCGTCACATACCTGATGCTGACCCCATTCACACGGACAACCGGTGGACGCTCCGGTGACAGTCAACCCTTTAAGAGCATTGTCACCGTTTTATCCATCGATATGTAAACCCCCACACCCACACCCCAATTATGAGGAATCTCCAACAATTGCCCTCCTACCCATTCAATCTCAGACCTCGAACAGCCTTCGACCAAAAGAAGTAGGTCATCCGCATACGCACAACACCTGCAGAGTGGTTCGAGCTGCCCAAGCAATGAGTCCATCATGAGGTTCCAAATATATGGACCACAGATGGATCCCTGCGGGCAGCCACGAACCACTCCAATCTCCACACACCCGTTCATACCAACGATAGAGGCTTTCCTGTCCGAAAAGAAGCTCCGCCAGAGGCTAATTTCCGAACAGTTAAGTTCCTCTAGCCGTTGAATCACTCGATCCCAGATTAGGTAATCAAACGCCCCCTTGAAGTCAACAAATATGCTAAGGACATATTTGTTGGTATTCTCCCTCACAGCATTCTGAACATACATCCAGGCATCTTCTACACTGCGTGCTTTCCTGAACCAATACTGCCTATTCGACCTCAAATCCCGCGTTAGCTCCTGAAGCCGTTCCACCATAACTCTTTCCAGCACTTTTCCAAGCACTGGAAGGAGACTGATGCCCCGATAAGAACGAGGATCACTCCTGATCTTATCAGGAGACTTCAGGAGAGGAACAACCCTGGCACTTTTCCACTGACGTGGAAAATATCCCTCACAAATGCACTTGTCATAAATGACCTCCAAGTATTCCGGAATGAACTTCCACAAGCATTTGCACATCTCTACGTTGAGACCATCAAAACCTGGAGACCGTTTAGACCTGACCAGGCCAAAGGCATATCCCAGCTCCCCATCATCTAATGGAGGAACAGGTACCTCATGTGCATGGGGTGCCTGAACCTCAGCCCTGGGAAAGAACGCTCCTAACAGAACCCCAGCACACTCTCTCTACGTTGATAACACAGTGTCACCAACACGAAGAGAGGTGATATCCTCCCTCTTACGACCCCTGCAGATCTTATAGACCTGACCCCAGGGGTCATCCCTATTGTCATTCACAAAACTCCTCCACTCTTCTTTTTTAATTTTCACAATCATATCTTTATATTCATTCATCGCACAACTAAAATCATACCTAATCTGGGACAGCCTATCAGAATTGAACCGCCGAGCACGTTGAAACTTTCGTCTCAACCGCCGGACAGTCCTCCTCTTCACGGTTAACTCATGCGTCCACCACTAAATTTTTTTCTAACCCTAAAACTTCCACACTTCCTGAACAATCTGTCATTCACACCCCACACCAACTCACACAGCCGAGCAATTTGCTCATCCACCTCCAGATCATCAAACACTAAGCGGTATTTCTAACACCGCTTCCCTTACACTCTGTCCATATCGGTTTCAGTCAATACCAGAGGTACGCCATCGCCGCAATGGACTCACACACACCAAAGGAGGGGAACGAGGAGCAACCACAATTTGGATCAAATTATGATCACTCAGACCCCACCCTCCTCTAACCTCCCACTTAAAATCAAACACTCTACTTGCTGCCTCATTCATAAGCGTCATGTCAATATCACTCACACCCCTAGGCCCATCAAACGTATACCACTCACTCGGCTCATTCAGAATGTGAAGGCCCTTAGCCAACACCCATTCATTCATTACCTCGCCTCGAACGTGGCTTTGATATCCAGACGAATGTCTGGATACCTTACTAAACCACATCGAGGACGAGGCATTCGCATCCAACCCTAGGACTAATGGGCTACCACTCGCCAGAAGTAGTAACTTATCCATATAGCCCAGGTAGGGCTCTAGGGGCTCGCTAAATTTGCAATACAAACTAGCGACAATCATTCTACCGAACTCCCCCTCTATAGACACACACACTCCCTGTTGTGACGAATCCAAGACTACACAATCGTAGCCGGAATCTTTCACAGCTATTGCAGCATTAACCCCAAGGTACGTAAAGACCCTAAAACCTCCAGGAAGACCCCGAACCACACCATTGGTGGCGTAAGGCTCCTGAAGTAAGGCAATGCCACACCCCCCCTCAATCATACAACCCCCCAACTCACACATAACGGCATACGACCTCTGACAATTAAGCTGAAAAATCCCCCCCATCAGTGTCTGGAGAGGGCACGCTCAAAAACGCCACAGTAAATCGGGCAGACAGCTGACATCATAAGATGCCCAGCTGGCCTACCCTTAAATGCGCAGTTGCGACAATGGGGGGCATTGCCACAACCGGCAGCTCTATGTCCTTCTTGACCGCACCGCCTACAAACATCTGATTTGGCCCTACACTCAGCCACTCTATGGTCAAAACCCATACACCGGAAGCAGCCAGCAACTGGGCTATCCGGTCTGCCTGCATTTAGGTTTAGAAACCACAGCCACCACGATACTCCCCGAAGGGCCGTAACCCAACGAGCAGGCGGAAACCGAAGCCTCCTGGGCTCCTGCTCCCCGTGGCACCGAGTTTAAGTCTCTGGTAAGACTTTGTAGCCGAAGCTACTTCCAGTTGAGCCTTTCCATACTGCTCTGCACTGGTAGGCAATTGTGGCTTGAACACAATTGCCCTTTTTGAAAGGAGTGACCAATTCCTTTTTGGAAAAAGCTATATCAAAAAGATAACATAATTCCGTTCAAGCCATGAAATATATTATCTAGCACGCATGGATAACAGCCTGAGTATCAGCCATTAGCATCAGCCTGTTATCTATTTGTGCATGTTTGGATTTTAGTCGCCTCTTACGACAGGCATGCCTTACCTCAGCAATATTCTTTACCCAAACCCGCAGGGTAATAGATAGGGACATCTAAAGCCAATATTATACACAATACACACACCATTCACACAAAGAAACTATACTTAGTTTCCAGCTAATTGTCTTCGCCGCTTAAACACCTCACGCGCAAACACACCAAATAATTCTAATCGTTCGGCATCCCAACTAGTGGAGATCATACCACTAACATCTAACCGTCCATCAGTCCAACTAATCCCCATACCCCCAAGGTCCCTAATGTCCGAGTACATCGGGCATTCAGCAATAACATGCACCCAATCCTCAACACGCGCCCCACACATACATTCCATTCCATCAGAGAGGTGCCCCTGATGCGAAAAAGCATTCAAAGGCCCATGCCCCGTAAATAGGAAACCCAGACTCAGACAGAATCTGAAATCTGGGTTTTCCCCAACAAACCCAACATCCCGAATGTACTCATAAGTCACACGACCGTTAGGACTATTATCCCAACGGTCTTGCCACCTACTTCTAACCCTGTCATCTAGAAGCCTCTTGTGTCCTAGATATCCCAACCTCTCCACATCATCGTCAGAAATCCATTCATTCCGCAGAAATAACACACTCAAACCCCTCCTCAACCTGAAAGAAACAGCACGCTGTAAAACAATCAGGTCAAGAGGGGGCACACCCAATAAAACCTGCAACGCGTCCGTAGAAACGGTGCGACATACAGGCAAACAGGCAAGCATCATGCAACGCTGTATAGAAAGAAGTTTTCGACGACCCGAAACCATCGTAGCCACCTTCCACCATATAGGAGATCCATAAGTGGCACAGGCCACAAACAAACCTCGATATATGGAGCGAACAGCACGACGCCCGAGACCCCAATCACTCCGTAAAACGCGCCTGGCACTACCAACAATCGCCTGCAGCCGCCGCTTCACATTCACTAAGTGTGGAGTAAAACACATTCTTTCACTCATGGTCAACCCCAGATATTTGACTTGCGTCACATACCTGATGCTGACCCCATTCACACGGACAACCGGTGGACGCTCCGGTGACAGTCAACCCTTTAAGAGCATTGTCACCGTTTTATCCATCGATATGTAAACCCCCACACCCACACCCCAATTATGAGGAATCTCCAACAATTGCCCTCCTACCCATTCAATCTCAGACCTCGAACAGCCTTCGACCAAAAGAAGTAGGTCATCCGCATACGCACAACACCTGCAGAGTGGTTCGAGCTGCCCAAGCAATGAGTCCATCATGAGGTTCCAAATATATGGACCACAGATGGATCCCTGCGGGCAGCCACGAACCACTCCAATCTCCACACACCCGTTCATACCAACGATAGAGGCTTTCCTGTCCGAAAAGAAGCTCCGCCAGAGGCTAATTTCCGAACAGTTAAGTTCCTCTAGCCGTTGAATCACTCGATCCCAGATTAGGTAATCAAACGCCCCCTTGAAGTCAACAAATATGCTAAGGACATATTTGTTGGTATTCTCCCTCACAGCATTCTGAACATACATCCAGGCATCTTCTACACTGCGTGCTTTCCTGAACCAATACTGCCTATTCGACCTCAAATCCCGCGTTAGCTCCTGAAGCCGTTCCACCATAACTCTTTCCAGCACTTTTCCAAGCACTGGAAGGAGACTGATGCCCCGATAAGAACGAGGATCACTCCTGATCTTATCAGGAGACTTCAGGAGAGGAACAACCCTGGCACTTTTCCACTGACGTGGAAAATATCCCTCACAAATGCACTTGTCATAAATGACCTCCAAGTATTCCGGAATGAACTTCCACAAGCATTTGCACATCTCTACGTTGAGACCATCAAAACCTGGAGACCGTTTAGACCTGACCAGGCCAAAGGCATATCCCAGCTCCCCATCATCTAATGGAGGAACAGGTACCTCATGTGCATGGGGTGCCTGAACCTCAGCCCTGGGAAAGAACGCTCCTAACAGAACCCCAGCACACTCTCTCTACGTTGATAACACAGTGTCACCAACACGAAGAGAGGTGATATCCTCCCTCTTACGACCCCTGCAGATCTTATAGACCTGACCCCAGGGGTCATCCCTATTGTCATTCACAAAACTCCTCCACTCTTCTTTTTTAATTTTCACAATCATATCTTTATATTCATTCATCGCACAACTAAAATCATACCTAATCTGGGACAGCCTATCAGAATTGAACCGCCGAGCACGTTGAAACTTTCGTCTCAACCGCCGGACAGTCCTCCTCTTCACGGTTAACTCATGCGTCCACCACTAAATTTTTTTCTAACCCTAAAACTTCCACACTTCCTGAACAATCTGTCATTCACACCCCACACCAACTCACACAGCCGAGCAATTTGCTCATCCACCTCCAGATCATCAAACACTAAGCGGTATTTCTAACACCGCTTCCCTTACACTCTGTCCATATCGGTTTCAGTCAATACCAGAGGTACGCCATCGCCGCAATGGACTCACACACACCAAAGGAGGGGAACGAGGAGCAACCACAATTTGGATCAAATTATGATCACTCAGACCCCACCCTCCTCTAACCTCCCACTTAAAATCAAACACTCTACTTGCTGCCTCATTCATAAGCGTCATGTCAATATCACTCACACCCCTAGGCCCATCAAACGTATACCACTCACTCGGCTCATTCAGAATGTGAAGGCCCTTAGCCAACACCCATTCATTCATTACCTCGCCTCGAACGTGGCTTTGATATCCAGACGAATGTCTGGATACCTTACTAAACCACATCGAGGACGAGGCATTCGCATCCAACCCTAGGACTAATGGGCTACCACTCGCCAGAAGTAGTAACTTATCCATATAGCCCAGGTAGGGCTCTAGGGGCTCGCTAAATTTGCAATACAAACTAGCGACAATCATTCTACCGAACTCCCCCTCTATAGACACACACACTCCCTGTTGTGACGAATCCAAGACTACACAATCGTAGCCGGAATCTTTCACAGCTATTGCAGCATTAACCCCAAGGTACGTAAAGACCCTAAAACCTCCAGGAAGACCCCGAACCACACCATTGGTGGCGTAAGGCTCCTGAAGTAAGGCAATGCCACACCCCCCCTCAATCATACAACCCCCCAACTCACACATAACGGCATACGACCTCTGACAATTAAGCTGAAAAATCCCCCCCATCAGTGTCTGGAGAGGGCACGCTCAAAAACGCCACAGTAAATCGGGCAGACAGCTGACATCATAAGATGCCCAGCTGGCCTACCCTTAAATGCGCAGTTGCGACAATGGGGGGCATTGCCACAACCGGCAGCTCTATGTCCTTCTTGACCGCACCGCCTACAAACATCTGATTTGGCCCTACACTCAGCCACTCTATGGTCAAAACCCATACACCGGAAGCAGCCAGCAACTGGGCTATCCGGTCGAACCCTGAAGGAGAACCACTTTATGTAGCACCTTCCCGCCTCCAAAAGGGCGGACATTAATTTGTCCGACCCCTCAAGGACAACGTTGGTGCTACCATCAGCAGGCACCTTCCAGGGCCGACTGACCATCCGCACATCTGACTTTCGTGCCTCAGGGCTGATGTCCTGAAGGTTCAACCGAAAGAGCTCCTCCATGAAGTCATCATGGGAGATTTCGGTGTGAACCCCCTGCACCACAACCCGCGGACCGCGGACAACTTCCGGTTCACACTCACTTCCAACCCCACCTCCCCGAACTTGGCATTATTCGCCACCTTTTCCCTCTCTAAAACAGAGGGGGTGCGAATAACCACCCCACCACCCTTAATCGGCTTCACCTCGTGTACACGCACTCCGAGGGAAGGTCCCACCTCTTTCACGACCTCCTTAATCACCTCTTTAGAGGAGGTGGTCGGGGCCTTGCTTCTCACCACCACCGACCAAGTCTCAACCGGCTTCGGCAATGCCGGAGCAATCGCCTCCAACACAGGCGCTGGAGGCGCACGCACCGACTCAGCCGGAGCCAAACCCACAACCGACCTCTTCGATTGGGGAATAGATCCCCCACAACCCCCCCTGAGAGCATCAACCTGACCGCGAAGATGGGCATTCTCGGTTACTACCGTCATCAGGAGCGCCTCGTACTTCGAGGCAAACTCCATCAGCCTCTTCGCGGTAGTGACCTCAAAGTCTTTAACCCCAAACACCAATGTGTTTAATTCCGCCGTCACTGCCTTCATGGCAGCAACATGGCTGATAGCGCCTCCCCCAACCACACCACCATTTTCTCCACCCTCCTTAACAGCACTAACAGGACACTCCTTTGCAGAAGTACCCTTAATGCGCTTCTTCCCCTTAATCCTCACTACACCTCCACGCTTGCTAACAATAGGGTGGACAACCACTTCTTCAGCGGTGTCACCCATATCAGCACAACTACTCCCATCCCCTAACATCACCAACGATGGCGATCCTATTATAACCTTCCTACGCGGCGGGGACCCAACCGAAGGTCCAGTACCTTCATCAGCCGACGAGGTCTCCACTGCTAACGCTAGCTCTTTCCCCTCATTCCCAGCTCCAAGCCAACCGATGTGGAGCTGAACCAAATCGCTCTGTAGGTCTAAGGTTAACAGCTACGAAAGCAGTCTAAACAAAAATGAGCACCTTCAACACTCGGACAGACACCGGTACCCTTTGAGCAAAACCTGCCCAATCCCCCCGGAAACAAGTGGCGACTCAGGACCAGACACTCAACACAACACTCACTGGCAGAAAAACCAAAAAAGCAGAAAAACAACAAACACAGAAAACACTGAGACTCTATGAGAGTCAGCACCCACGCTAACAATGTGGGTAAACCACGTAAACCCCAAAAGGTACTACCTAACACGCGCCTACACACAAAAACTACTGTGCTCAAAAACACCTGTGCTCGAAAACACCTGTGCTCGAAAACACCTATGCTCAAAAACACCTGTGCACGAAATCACCTGTGCTCAAAAAACACCTGTGCTCAAAAAACAACAAACGAAAAACAAATTACGTCACACAAAAAACACTTGCTCAAACAAATTTTCTTTTCACAAAAACAAATTCAAATTTCCAAAAATACACTCAACTCTTCTTCTTCTTAACTGGCGTAGAAACCGCTTACGCGGTTATAGCCGAGTCCACAACAGTGCGCCACGCATCTCTCCTTTTGGCGGTTTGGCGCCAATTGGTAATACCAAGTGAAGACAGGTCCTTCTCCACCTGGTCCTTCCACCGGAGTGGAGGTCTCCCTCTTCCTCGGCTTCCACCAGCGGGTACTGCATCGAAAACTTTCAGAGCTGGGGCACTTTCATCCATTCGAACAACATGACCCAGCCAGCGTAGCCGCTGTTTTTTTATTCGCTGGACTATGTCTATGTCGTCGAACAACACATACAGCTCATCATTCCATCTTCTGCGGTATTCGCCGTTGCCAATGTTTAAGGGACCGTAAATCTTCCGCAAAACCTTTCTCTCGAAAACTCCTAGTGCCGTCTCATCGGATGTTGACACCGTCCACGCTTCTGCACCATAAAGTAGGACGGGAATGATGAGGGACTTGTAGAGTTTAGTTTTTGTTCGTCGAGAGAGGACTTTACTTTTCAATTGCCTACTCAGTCCATAGTAGCACCTGTTGGCAAGAGTGATTCTGCGTTGGATTTCAAGGCTGACATTATTATCGGTGTTAATGTTGGTTCCTAGGTATACGAAATTATCTACAACTTCAAAGTTATGACTGTCAACAGTGACGTGGGAGCCAAGACGCGAATGCGCCGACTGTTTGTTTGATGACAGGAGATATTTCGTCTTGTCCTCGTTCACCACCAGACCCATTCGCTTCGCTTCCTTATCCAGGCGGGAAAAAGCAGAACTAACGGCGCGGGTGTTGTTTCCGATGATATCAATATCATCGGCGAACGCCAGGAGCTGTACACTCTTGTAGAAGATTGTACCATCTCTATTTAGCTCTGCAGCTCTTATAATTTTCTCCAGCATCAAGTTAAAGAAGTCGCACGATAGCGAGTCACCTTGTCTGAAACCTCGTTTGGTATCGAACGGCTCGGAGAGGTCCTTCCCGATCCTGACGGAGCTTTTGGTGTTGCTCAACGTCAACTTACACAGCCGTATTAGTTTTGCGGGGATACCAAATTCAGACATCGCGGCATAAAGGCAGCTCCTTTTCGTGCTGTCGAAAGCAGCTTTAAAGTCGACAAATATATGGTGTGTGTCGATCCTTTTTTCACGGGTCTTCTCCAAGATTTGGCGCATGGTGAATATCTGGTCAGTTGTTGATTTTCCAGGTCTAAAGCCACACTGATAAGGTCCAATCAGTTTGTTGACGGTGGGCTTTAGTCTTTCACACAGTACGCTCGATAGAACCTTATAAGCGATGTTAAGGAGGCTTATCCCACGATAGTTGGCGCAGATTGTGGGGTCTCCCTTTTTGTGGATTGGGCAGAGTACACTGAGATTCCAATCGTCGGGCATGCTTTCTTCCGACCATATTTCGCAAAGAAGCTGATGCATGCACCTTATCAGCTCTTCGCCGCCGTATTTGAATAGCTCGGCCGGCAATCCATCGGCCCCCGCCGCCTTGTTGTTCTTCAAGCGGGTAATTGCTATTCTAATTTCTTCACGGTCGGGCAATGGAACATCTGTTCCATCGTCGTCGATTGGGGAATCGGGTTCGCCATCTCCTGGTGTTGTACTTTCACTGCCATTCAGCAGGCTGGAGAAGTGTTCCCTCCACAAACACAGTATACTCTGGTCATCAACCACTAGATCACCGCTGGGGGTCCTACAGGAGTGTGCTCCGGTCTTGAAACCTTCAGTTAGTCGCCGGATCTTTTCGTAAAATTTTCGAGCATTACCCCTGTCGGCCAGCTTGTCAAGCTCTTCATACTCACGCATTTCTGCCTCTTTCTTTCTTTTTCTGCAAATGCGTCTCGCTTCCCTCTTCAGCTCTCGGTATCTTTCCCATCCCGCTCGTGTTGCGGTCGATCGCAACATTGCGAGGTAGGCAGTCTGTTTTCTCTCCACTGCGAGACGACAATCCTCATCATACCAGCTGTTTTTTTGGCTTTTCCGAAAGCCAATGGTTTCGGTTGCAGCTGTACGTAAGGAGTTTGATATGCCGTCCCACAGCTCCCTTATACCGAGATGCTGATGAGTGCTCTCAGAGAGCAGGAGTGCAAGTCGAGTAGAAAATCGACTACACGTATATAAATAAACACCTGCCGCAATGTAAAAATTTTCAAAAGCCAGCTATGATATGCACACACAAACTAACAAATGAGAAAATATACATACAATTGTATATATATTCAAACACTTGCAGTAATGTAAAAATACACAAGCCAACTACAGAAAAGGTATACACGTACTGACAAACTTTATCTACACATACAATCGAACATATATTGAAAATGAAAATTTTTTATGAAAAACACACATATATACACACACGTATATATTAATATACTAATGCGTAAATATGTATGCAAATACGCTAAAAAACTACCACAAATCACAAACTAATACACAAATACTCAAAATGAATGTACCTACATCCAATGCTGAGGGCTCCCACACAAAAAACACCAATTCACACAAAATTCACGACACAGAAAACGCACAGAAACGAAAACACGTCTGAACAATCTGAAATTCTACAATCGAAAATGAGTAGATAGGGACATCTAAAGCCAATATTAACGTGAGTACCTGCCGACGACGGCCTTACCTCACGGTGCTCAAAAGCACAGCGGATCAAATCAATGCGATGATCAGCGCCCCGAAAAATGCAATGCATTATTCAGTACCAATTGGCGTGTGGAATGGACACACTAACCACCTTGGTGAGGTTCGAGGCCTATCTAAAACCTCTGCCGTACTTTGGGTCCAGCACCCGGTTGCAATGCAACTCCACATTGAGTGACACATATCACTCTCCCCGCATTCGGGTATTAAACCACAACCACCACGATACTCCCCGAGGGGCCAGTCCGCACGAGTAGGTTGGAGCAAACTCCAAGGGCTCCTACTCCCCGTGGTACCAGAATTAAGTCTCCGGTCAGACCTCGTAGTTGAAACTACTACCAGTTGAGCTTCCATACTGCTCTGGACTGGTGACCAGGGGTTGGACCCCATTCTCTCATCCAATACACACACAATACACACACCATTCACACAAAGAAACTATACTTAGTTTCCAGCTAATTGTCTTCGCCGCTTAAACACCTCACGCGCAAACACACCAAATAATTCTAATCGTTCGGCATCCCAACTAGTGGAGATCACACCACTAACATCTAACCGTCCATCAGTCCAACTAATCCCCATACCCCCAAGGTCCCTAATGTCCGAGTACATCGGGCATTCAGCAATAACATGCACCCAATCCTCAACACGCGCCCCACACATACATTCCATTCCATCAGAGAGGCGCCTCTGATGCAAAAAAGCATTCAAAGGCCCGTAAGTAGGAAACCCAGACTCAGACAGAATCTGAAATCTGGGTTTTCCCCAACAAACCCAACATCCCGAATGTACTCATAAGTCACACGACCGTTAGGACTATTATCCCAACGGTCTTGCCACCTACTCCTAACCCTGTCATCTAGAAGCCTCTTGCTTCCTAGATATCCCTACCTCTCCACATCATCGTCAGAAATCCATTCATTCCGCAGCAATAACACTATCAAACCCCTCCTCAACCTGAAAGAAACAGCACGCTGTAAAACAATCAGGTCAAGAGGGGGCACACCCAATAAAACCTGCAACGCATCCGTAGAAACGGTGCGACATACAGGCAAACAGGCAAGCATCATGCAACGCTGTATTGAAAGAAGTTTTCGATGACCCGAAACCATCGTAGCCACCTTCCACCATATAGGAGATCCATAAGTGACACAGGCCACAAACAAACCTCGATATATGGAGCGAACAGCACGACGCCCGAGACCCCAATCACTCCGTAAAACGCGCATAACCTTACCTACGACTGCCTGCAGTCGCACCTTCACACTCACCATGTGTGGAGTAAAACACATTCTTTCACTCATGGTCAACCCCAGGTACTTGATTTGCGTCACTTACCTGATGCCGACCCCATTCACTCGGACAACCGGTGACAGTCTGCCTTTTAAAAGCATTGTCACTGTTTTGTCCATCGAGATGTCTACACCCACACTTAGCCCCCAGTTGTGGACAATTTCTAAAAATTGTCCTCCCACCCGATCCAACTCACGCCTTGAACGACCTTCAACAAGGAGAAGAAGGTCGTCCGCATACGCACAACACTTACAGAGTGGTTCGAGCTGCCCAAGCAGAGAGTCCATCATGAGGTTCCATATATATGGACCACAGATGGATCCCTGTGGACAGCCACGAAGCACTCCAATCTCCACACTCCCATTCATTCCAACGATAGAGGCTTTTCTGTCCGAAAAGTAGCTTCGCCAGAGACTAATTTCCGGGCAGCCAAGTTCCTCTAGCCGTTCTATCACTCGATCCCAGATCAGATAATCGAATGCCCCCTTGAAGTCAACAAATATGCCGAGGACATACTTGTTGACATTCTCCCTAACAACATTCTGCACATACATCCACGCATCTTCCACACTGCGTCCTTTCCTGAACCCATACTGCCTATCCGACCACAGACCCCGCGTTAGCTCCTGAAGTCGTTCCACCATAACCCTCTCCAGTACTTTTCCAAGCACCGGAATAAGGCTGATGCCCCGATAAGATCGTGGATCACTCCTGATCTTATCAGGTGACTTCAGGAGAGGAACAACCCTGGCACTTTTCCACTCACGTGGAAAATATCCCTCCCACACGCACTTGTTATAAATGGCCTCCAAGTATTCCGGAATGAACTTCCACAAGCTTTTGCACATCTCTCCGTTCAAACCATCAAAACCTGGGGACCATTTAGACCTAACCAGGCCAAACGCGTATCCCAACTCCTCATCTTCTAGTGGAGGAACAGGTACCTCTTGTGCTTGCGGTGCCTGAACCTCAGCCCTGGGAAAGAACGCTCCTAACAGAACCTCCGCACACTCTCTCCACGTTGATAACACAGAGTCACCAACGCGGAGAGAGGTACGACCCCTGCAGACCCTGTAGACCTGCCCCCAGGGGTCGTCCCTATTCTCCCCAACAAAGCTCCTCCATTCCTCTTCTTTTATTCTCACAAGCATATCCTTATACTCTCTAACCGCACAACTAAAATCATATCTGATCTGGGATAACCTATCCGAATTGGACCGCCGAGCACGCTGAAACTTTCGTCTCAACCGCCGGACAGTCCTCCTCTTCAAGGTTAACTCATTCGTCCACCACTTAATTTTCCTAATCCTAGAACTTTCATACTTCCTGAAAACCCTATCATTAACACACCAGACCAACTCATACAGCCGAGCAATTTGCTCGTCCACCCCCAGTTCCTCAAACTCACTAAGCGGTATTTCCAATACCGCTTCCCTTACATTCTGTCCATATTGGTTCCAGTCAGTACCAGAGGTACGCCATCGCCGCAATGGACCCACGTACGCCGAGGGTGGGGATTGCGGAGAAACCATAATTTGTATCAAATTGTGGTCACTCAATCCCCACCCTCCCCTAATTTCCCAACTGACCTCAAACGCTCTCCTTGCTGCCTCATTCATTAACGTTACGTCAATATCACTCATGCCCCTAGGCCCCTCAAACGTAAACCATTCACTCGGCTCATTCAAAATGTGGAGGCTCTTAGCCACCACCCATTCACTCAATACCTCGCCTCGGATGTGGCTTTGATATCCAGACGAATGTCTGGATACCTTACTAAACCACATCGAGGACGAGGCATTTGCATCCAACCCTAGGATAAATGGGCTACTACTCCCCAGTAGTAGTAGCTTATCCATGTAGCCCAGGTAGGGCTCTAGGAGCTCTGGGGACAGATCTGTAGGGTCACTGGAAAGCAGGGTCACTGCAATTACACAGTACGTCATTGACGCATACCACAACAGCTGCCCTATCAGTAAGTCCACCGGCAGGCAATCCTGCAAATGGTGGAACAGAAAACTCTCTAAACTCAGAACCGCTGTGCGCAAGCTTTTCAACAAAGCGAAACTCACAGGGTGCTGGTTGGAGTATAGGACAAGTCTGACAAACTATATCAAGGAGATCAGACAGGCAAAGAGAGACAGCTTCAGGAACTTTTGTGAAAGCGTCTCTTCGACGCCAGAGGCTGCGAGATTACATAAGGCCCTAGTCAGGGGGAAAAGTGATACTACATTAGCTATCAAACTCCCTAACGGATCTTATACAACAAGCGGAGAAGACAGGATAAGAGTGCTGCTGTACGCACTTCCCGGAGTCGATCCCGGAAAATCAGGTTGTGGAGAAAGGTCCTTACCACCCCAAACGCACTGATTGGGCACTCACGGGAAAGCTATTCACAGTGGACTCAGTGAAATGGTCTTTAGGATCTTTCAGGAAATTCAAGGCGCCAGGAGCGGACGGGATCTTCCCGGACCTTCTACAGCATGGAGGAGAATCCTTAATAACTCACCTGGTGGGATTGATGAGAGCGAGTCTTGCTTTAGCATACATTCCGCTCCCCTGGAGGATAGCTAGGGTCATCTTCATACCCAAAATAGGAAGGAAGGCTCTTTCAGGCCAATATGTCTAACATCCTTCATGCTGAAAAGCATGGAGAAGATAGTCGACAATGAGATTAGAGCAAAGGCACTCAAGGTGCAACCTTTGCACGGAAATCAGCATGCGTACAGAGCTGGCAGGTCTACCAACACTGCCCTGTATCAGCTAACAACTGATATCCGGAAATCTCTAGAGGACGGAGAAGTAGCTCTATGTGCTTTCCTAGACATCGAGGGAGCTTTCGATAATACCTCACACACTAGCATTATCAAAGCCATGAAAAAGAGGCAAATTGCCGATCCAATCTGCAGATGGACGGAAGCGCTGCTTCGCTCGAGAATTGCTGAGACCATCTCAGGGGAAAGCACAATTCAGATCGGCACCTCAAGGGGGGTTCTGTCTCCTCTACTCTGGAGCCTCCTGGTGGACGAACTCCTAGTGCTACTATCCGAGAACGGAATCCGGTGTCAAGGATATGCGGACGACATAGTGATACTGGCAATAGGAAAATTCGAAAGTACCCTCTGTGATATTATTCAAAGAGGTCTTAGTCTAGCAAAATGTTGGTGCGACAGGGTTGGTCTAGGTATCAACCCTGCCAAAACAACTATCGTCCCTTTCACTAGACGGAGAACACTGCCGGCTCTAAGGACCATTAAACTTAGCGGCATTGATATAGGATTCTCCAGCGCAGTGAAATATCTAGGAATTACCTTGGACGCTTCTCTTCGCTGGAATACTCAAGTGGATAATGTGGTTACCAAGGCAACCAAGGCACTCATGGTTTGTAAACGTCTGGCTGGCAGGACCTGGGGTTGCAGCTAATACATCATTAGATGGATGTACACCATGATAGTTAGACCAATTATCACTTATGGAGCGGTGGCATGGGCAGACAAGGCTTCCCTTTCTGTAGTGAAGCTAAAACTGGCCAAACTGCAAAGGCTAGCCTGCGTGTGCATATGCGGAGCGATGAGGACATGTCCCACAGCAGCGATGGAGACTATTCTAAACCTCACCCCACTGCACTTTGTGATCAAACACTGCGCCGACCAGACCATTCTGCAAATGACAGCGGATGGGTACGGAAAAGGCAAAGTAATATCATCCAGGAACATGATGGAGATTGGCGAGAGAATCCCTCTAGCACTCCTTCCTAGAGATGATACTATCCGAGAGACCAACTTCACTAGGAGTTTCACGATCACCCTAGGAAAAATAGACAACTGGGACAGTCAGGCCTTCGAAGCTTTATTGAAAAGCAACTCGCTGCACTGGTACACTGACGGTTCTAAGACATCTGAGGGCATAGGTGCGGGAATAACAGGCCCTCGCACTAAACTCTCTGTGCCACTGGGTGCTTTTCCAAGCATATTCCAGGCTGAAGTTTATGCAATTTATCGGTGCGCTGAAATAAACATTCAGCGCAGGTATCATAACGAGAGAATTGCCATCATGAGCGATATCCAGGCGGCACTAAAAGCGCTTTCCTCATACGAAACGAAGTCCCGCCTGGTCAGAGAGTGTATGGATAGGCTAAATTACCTATCAGCGTGTAACAAAGTTCACCTGATCTGGGTGCCGGGACATAAGGGGATAGAAGGGAACGAAATTGCAGACGAGCTGGCTCGCACAGCTGCTGCAACTATACCTACTGGGCCAGAACCCTTTCTAGCAGTGGGTCCCCACACTATCAGGGATATGTTCCGGGCAGAGGAAAGAAGGGTTAGGGAGGAGCTTTGGCGCCATTCAGCTGGATTGCGCCAGTCAAAAGGTCTATTGGGAGGTTACAATACCAAAATATTCAAATGCTTAATAAACCTCCCAAGATGCAAACTGAGGGTATCGGTGGGTATATACACGGGCCAGTGTAAGCTCAGGACACATCTTAACAATCTGGGCTTGGTCTCGTCGCGGACCTGTCGCTTCTGTGACATGGAGGACGAAACTCCCCGGCACTTACTACTGAAATGTGCAGCTCTTCACAGAACCAGGAGCAAAGTCTTGGGTTATACTATCCCAACAGAGGGGCGCATCGTCTCCCTTGGACCTAGTACTATCCTGGAGTTTTTCAGGGTACTGGGTCTTATGGAGTCGCTGTAGACTTGGAGAGGGCACAATAGACCACTGGTCGCGGTGCTTTCCTCAATATCTATCTATCTATCTAACCCAAATGCAACAGCACGCTGTATAACAATCAGGCCAAGAGGAGGCGCACCTAACAACACCTGCAACGCATCTGTAGAAATGGTGCGACATACAGGCAAACAGGCAAGCATCAAACAACGTTGTATGGAAAGAAGTTTTTGGCGACCCCTGACCTTTGATGCTAATTCCCACCATATAGCGGCTCCATATGTGGCACAGGCCACAAATAAGCCGCTATATATAGTACGAACCGCACGACGTCCGAGACCCCAATCACTCCTTAACACGCGTTTGATCTTGCCGGCAATTCCTAACAATCGCTCCTCCACGTAAACCAAGTGAGGGTTGAAACACATCCTTTCGCCGATGGTCAATCCCAGATATTTGACTTGCGTCACATACCTGATATTGACCCCATTCATTCGGACAATCGGTGGACGAGCCGATGACAGTATGCCTTTCAAGAGCATTGTCACCGTATTGTCAACCGATACGTCAACCCCCACACTTATACCCCAATTGTGAACAATTTCTAACAATCGTTCACCCTTTCGTTCTAACTCCAACCGTGAACGACCTTCAACTAGGAGACACACAACAACTACAAAGTGTTTCAAGTTGGCCAAGCAGAGAGTCCATTATTAGGTTCCATATATATGGACCACAGATGGATCCCTGTGGGCAGCCCCGTTCTACCCCAATATCCACGCTACCAATTATTCAAACGATAGAGGCTTTTCTGTCCGAAAAGTAGCTCTGCCAGAGACTAATTTCCGGACAGCCAAGTTCCTCCAATCGTTGAATCACCCGATCCCAGATTAGGAAATCAAATGCCCCCTTGAAGTCAACAAATATGCCGAGGACATATTTGTTGGTATTCTCCCTGACGGCCCTCTGGACATAAAACCAAGCATCCTACACGCTGCGTCCCTTCCTGAAACCGTACTGCCTATCCGACCGCAGATCCCGCGTTAGCTCCTGAAGCCGTTCCACCATAACCCTCTCCAGTACTTTACCAAGCACTGGAAGAAGACTGAAGCCCCGATAAGATCGTGGATCACTCCTAATCTTATCAGGTGACTTCAGAAGAGGAACAACCCTAGCACTTTTCCACTGACGTGGAAAATATCCCTCACAAATGCACTTATCGTAAATGACCTCCAAGTATTCCGGAATGAACTTCCACAAGCTTTTGCACAGCTCTCCGTTCAAACCATCAAGACCTGGGGACCGTTTAGACCTAACCAGGCTAAAGGCATATCCCAACTCCCCATCATCAAGTGGAGGAACCGGTACCTCTTGTGCAAGAGGTGCCAGCTCCTCAGCCCTAGGAAAGAACGCTCCTAACAGAACCCCTGCACACTCACTCCATGTTGATAACACAGTGTCATCAACACGAAGAGAAGTGATGTCATCCCTCCTACGACCCCTACAAATCCTTAAGACCTGACCCCAGGGGTCATCCCTATGCTCATTAACGAACCCCCTCCACTCCTCTTCTTTGATTTTTATAAGCATGGCCTTATATTCATGCATCGCACAACTGAAATCGTTCCTAATCTGTGCGCCCATCGAGAAAACTTGCTAAACCACATCGAGGACGTGGCATTCGCATCCATCCCTAGGATAAATGGGCTACCACTCGCAAGTGGTAGTAGGTTATCCATGTATCGCAGATAAGGCTCTATAGGTTCCCTAAACTTACAATACATACTAGCAACAATCAGCCTACCGAACCCCCCCTCTACAGAAACACATACACCCTCTTGTGACGAATCCAAAACTATGCAGTCATAGTTTGGGTCAGTCACAACTATTGCAGCATTTCACCCAAGGTCCGCGAAGACCCTAAAACCCCCAGGAAGACCACTTACCATTCCAAAATTGGTGGCGTATGGTTCCTGGAGTAGGGCGATGCTGCACCCACCCTCTATCAAGCAACTCCCTAACTCGCACATAACAGCATAAGAACCCTGGCAATTTAATTGAAAAATCTCACCCATTAATGTCTGGCGAGAGCACGTCCGACAACCCCACAGTAAATCGGACAGGCAGCCGACATCATGAGATGTCCAGCTGGCCTTCCTTTAAACGCACAGTTGCGACAATGGGGGGCATTGACGCAACTGGCAGCCCTGTGGCCTTCCTGACCACACCTCCGACAGACATCGGACTTGGCCCTGCATTCTGCCACTCGGTGATCACAACCCATACACCGGAAGCAGCCGGTCACGGGACTATCCGCACGAACACGGAAGGAGAACCACTTGACGTAGCACCTACCCGCCTCCAGAAGGGCGGACATTAGTTTGTCCGTGCCCTCGAGGACAACATTTGTCCTACCATCAGTCGCCACCTTCCAGGGACGACTGACCATCCTCACGTCCGTCTTTTTGGACTCGGGGCTGAACTCCCGAAGGTTCAGCCGAAACAGCTCCTCCATGAATTCTTCATGGGATATCTCCGTGTGTACTCCCTGTACAACGACCCTGGGCCCCAACTTTTTATTGACGCTAACGTCCAACCCTACCTCACCGAATTTGGCGTTGCTCGCCACTTTCTCCCTCTCCAAGACCGAGGGGGTACGAATGACCACCCCACCACCCTTAATAGCCTTCACTTCGTGAACGCGCACTCCAAGAGAAGGTCCCACCTCCTTAACAACCTTCTTGATTACTTCCTTAGAGGAAGTCACAGGAGCCTTACTCCTCACCACTACCGACCAGGTTTCCACTGGTTTCGGCATCGTCGGCGCAATTGCCTCCAGCACGGGTGCCGGAGGGGCAGGCGCCGAAGGAGCAGCAGCCGCCCCTGCTATGCTCCGAGGGACGGAAGGTGTCCCAATACCACCCTTCAAACCCTCAATTTGCCCACGAAGGTGAGCATTTTCTGTTAGGACACTCATAAGAATCTCCTCATATTTAGAGGCGATCCCTACGAGTTCCTTCATTGTTGTGACTTCGAGGCTTTTCGCCCCGAACACAACTTCGTTCAACTGGGCTGTTACGGCTTTCATCGCCGTAACATGACCCCCATCTTGTTGCCTCCTACCTTGTCCAGGCAACCTTTCCTGCCTCCATTGGCTCCGTCCTTCGCCGCAGCCTTCAGTCCTACGGCTGCTTTGGTTGCAACCGTATCCAGCTTCTGGAGTACCCCATCCGTCCCGCTCTCGCCAGAGTTCGCCTGTGGTGGCGAACCCAATCGCGCCTTCCTCTTGGGTGGGGGTGGGGGCCGCAAGGGTTGCCCCACTCCGTCTTCGTCCGTCGATGACTCCACCTGGACCATTGAAGGCCCGGAGTCCTCACTTTCCGCTGGGGCTTTTGCCCCTCTCCTCCGTGGTGGAGGCATTTCTGCCGCACAACACTCACACACAACAAAAACACAGCACTTCCACTACTTGCACTGTACACAATAGTCTGTTAATGGCCGATGCCGCTAACTGCGCGCACTTCTGGGAAATTCCACACTAAGTTAATGGCTTAAGCCGCTAACCGCACACACTTTTGGGAATATACACGATGTGTATAATCCCTCACGTACCTGCTTACTGTTTATACTGTCACTACGGAATACCGAAAAATTCTATCACTTTCAGAATACTGAAAAACACTTTTAAAATCGCTTTTAAAAACTCGCAATGATGAGCAAACACGTCCGTTCACTTCGAGGTTCTATAAACAACTGAGTAGATAGGGACAACGTCCGGTGGGATTAACGTGGGTACCTGCCGACGACGGCCTTACTCCACACAGCGGATCAAATCAATGCGATGATCAGCGCCCCGAAAATGCAATGCATTATTCGGTACCAATTGGCGTGTGGAATGGACACACTAACCACCTTGGTGGGGTTCGAGGCCTATCTAAAACCTCTGCCGTACTTTGGGTCCGGCACCCGGTTGCAATGCAACTCCACATTGAGTGACCAAAGTCACTCTCCCCGCATTTGGGTATTGAACCACAACCACCACGATACTCCCCGAGGGGCCAGTCCGCATGAGCAGGTTGGAGCGAACTCCAAGGGCTCCTGCTCCCCGTGGTACCAGAATTAAGTCTCCGGTCAGACCTCGTAGCCGAAACTACTACCAGTTGAGCTTCCATACAGCTCTGGACTGGTGGCCAGGGATTGAATCCCATTCTCTTATCCAATTCATACACCTTTCACACCAGAAACTAACCCCAGTCTTCAGCCAATTGTCTTCGCCGCCTGAACAACACGCGCGCAAATCTTTCAAACGACCCTAACTGTTCGGCATTCCGACAAGTGGAGATCAAACCACTAACATCTAACCGTCCATCAGTCCAACTAATCCCCATACCCCCAAGGTCCCTAATGTCTGAGTACATCGGGCATTCCGCTATAACATGCACCCAATCCTCAACACACGCCCCACACATACACTCTGGACTATCTGCAAGGTGCCTCTTATGCAAGAATGCATTAAGAGGCCCATGCCCCGTAAGCAGGAAACCCAGACTTAGACAGAATCCAGCAATTCTAACAAAACGTGTACCCCAGCTGGTCTGCTGTTTTGTCTGGGTTTTCTTCTACATACCTAACGTCCCGGATGTACTCATAAGTCACCCGACCATTGAGACTACTGTCCCAACGGTCTTGCCACCTACACCTGACCCTATCATCTAGAAGCCTCTTGCTCCCTAGATATCCCTCCCTCTCCACATCATCATCGGAAATCAAATCATTCCGCAGCAATGACACACTCAGACCTCTTCTTAACCTGAATGATACAGCACGCTGTATGACAACCAGGTCAAGAGGGGGCGCACCTAGTAACACCTGCAACGCATCCGTAGAAACGGTGCGACATACAGGCAGACAGGCGAGCATCATGCAACGCTGGACGGAGAGGAGCTTTCGGCGACCGAAGACCGTCGTGACAGTTCGCCACCATACAGCAGCTCCATAAGTGGCACAGGCCACAAACAAGCCGCGGTATATGGTGCGAACAGCACGACGTCCGAGGCCCCAATCACTCCGTAAAACGCGCATAACCTTACCTACGACCGCCTGCAGTCGCACCTTCACACTCACCAAGTGTGGAGTAAAACACAGTCTTTCACTCATGGTCAACCCCAGGTACTTAACTTGCGTCACATACCTGATGCCGACCCCATTCACTCGGACAACCGGTGGACGCCCCGGTGACAGTCTGCCTTTTAAAAGCATTGTCACCGTTTTGTCCATCGAGATGTCTACACCCACACTTATCCCCCAGTTGTGGACAATTTCTAAAAATTGTCCTCCCACCCGATCCAACTCACGCCTTGAGCGACCTTCAACAAGGAGAAGAAGGTCGTCCGCATACGCACAACACTTACAGAGTGGTTCGAGCTGTCCAAGCAGAGAGTCCATCATGAGGTTCCATATATATGGACCACAGATGGATCCCTGCGGACAGCCACGAGCCACTCCCATCTCCACACTCCCATTCATTCCAACGATAGAGGCTTTTCTGTCCGAAAAGTAGCTTCGCCAGAGACTAATTTCCGGACAGCCAAGTTCCTCTAACCGTTCTATCACTCGATCCCAGATCAGGTAATCGAATGCCCCCTTGAAGTCAACAAATATGCCTAGGACATACTTGTTGACATTCTCCCTAACAACATTCTGCACATACATCCACGCATTTTCCACACTGCGTCCTTTCCTGAACCCATACTGCCTATCCGACCACAAACCCCGCGTTAGCTCCTGAAGTCGTTCCACCATAACCCTCTCCAGTACTTTTCCAAGCACCGGAAGAAGGCTGATGCCCCGATAAGAACGAGGATCACTCCTGATCTTATCAGGGGACTTCAGGAGAGGGACGACCCTGGCACTTTTACACTCACGTGGAAAATATCCCTCCCACACGCACTTGTTATAAATGGCCTCCAAGTATTCCGGAATGAACTTCCACAAGCTTTTGCACATCTCTCCGTTCAAACCATCAAAACCTGGGGACCGTTTAGACCTAACCAGGCCAAAGGCGTATCCCAACTCCTCGTCTTCTAGTGGAGGAACAGGTACCTCTTGTGCAAGAGGTGCCTGAACCTCAGCCCTGGGAAAGAACGCTCCTAACAGAACCTCCGCACACTCTCTCCACGTTGATAACACAGAGTCACCAACGCGGAGAGAGGTGATATCCTCCCTCTTACGACCCCTGCAGATCCTGTAGACCTGCCCCCAGGGGTCGTCCCTATTCTCCCCAACAAAGCTCCTCCATTCCTCTTCTTTTATCCTCACAAGCATATCCTTATACTCTCTAACCGCACAACTAAAATCATATCTGATCTGGGATAACCTATCCGAATTGGACCGCCGAGCACGCTGAAACTTTCGTCTCAACCGCCGGACAGTCCTCCTCTTCAAGGTTAACTCATTCGTCCACCACTTAATTTTCCTAATCCTAAAACTTTCATACTTCCTGAAAACCCTATCATTAACACACCAGACCAACTCATACAGCCGAGCAATTTGCTCGTCCACCCCCAGTTCCTCAAACTCACTAAGCGGTATTTCCAATACCGCTTCCCTCACATTCTGTCCATATTGGTTCCAGTCAGTACCAGAGGTACGCCATCGCCGCAATGGACCCACGTACGCCGAGGGTTGGGATTGCGGAGAGACCATAATTTGTATCAAATTGTGGTCACTCAATCCCCACCCTCCCCTAATTTCCCAACTGACCTCAAACGCTCTCCTTGCTGCCTCATTCATTAACGTTACGTCAATATCACTCATGCCCCTAGGCCCCTCAAACGTAAACCATTCACTCGGCTCATTCAAAATGTGGAGGCTCTTAGCCACCACCCATTCACTCAATACCTCGCCTCGGATGTGGCTTTGATATCCAGACGAATGTCTGGATACCTTACTAAACCACATCGAGGACGAGGCATTCGCATCCAACCCTAGGGTAAATGGGCTACTACTCCCCAGTAGTAGTAGCTTATCCATGTAGCCCAGGTAGGGCTCTAGGGGCTCGCTAAATTTGCAATACAAACTAGCGACAATCATTCTACCGAACTCCCCCTCTACTGAAACACACACCCCCTGTTGCGACGAATCCAACACTACGCAATCGTAGTTTGGATCAGTCACAACAATTGCGGCATTACCCCCAAGGTCCGTAAAGACCCTGAAAACTCCCGGAAGACCCCGAACCACACCATTGGTGGTGTAGGGCTCCTGGAGTAAGGCAATGCCGCACCCACCCTCAAGCTTACAACCCCCCCAACTCACACATCACGGCATACGATCCCTGACAATTTAGCTGAAAGATACCCCCCATCAGTGTCTGGCGAGGGCGCGCTCAACAACGCCACAGTATATGGGGCAGACAGCGGACATCATAAGATGCCCAGCTGGCCTACCCTTAAATGCACAGTTGCGACAATGGGGTGCATTGACGCAACCGGCAGCTCTGTGGCCTTCCTGACCGCACCTCCTACAGACATCTGATTTGGCCCTACACTCAGCCACTCTATGGTCAAAACCCATACACCGGAAGCAGCCAGCAACAGGGGTATCCGGTCGAACCCTGAAGGAAAACCACTTTATGTAGCACCTTCCCGCTTCCAAGAGGGCGGACATTGATTTGTCCGAACCCTCAAGGACAACGTTGGTGCTACCATCAGCGGCCACCTTCCAGGGCCGACTGACCATCCGCACATCCGACTGTCGTGCCTCAGGGCTGACGTCCTGGAGGTTCAACCGAAAGAGCTCCTCCATGAAGTCATCATGGGAGATTTCGGTGTGAACCCCCTGAACCACAACCCGCGGACCCAACTTCCGGTTCACAGTCACATCCAATCCCACCTCCCCGAATTTGGCATTATTCGCCACCTTCTCTAAAACAGAGGGGGTGCGAATAACCACCCCACCACCCTTAATTGGCTTCACCTCGTGCACTCGCACTCCGAGGGAAGGTCCCACCTCTTTCACCACCTTCTTTATGACTTCCTTAGAGGAAGTCGTCGGGGCCTTGCTGCGCACAACCACCGACCACGTCTCCACGGGCTTCGGCAATGCCGGAGCAATCGCCTCCAACACAGGTGCCTGAGGCGCACGCACCGACTCAGCCGGAGCCAACCCCCCAACCGACCTCTTCGGTTGGGCAATATATCCCCCACAACCCCCCCTTAGAGCGTCAACCTGACCGCGAAGATGGGCATTCTCGGTTACTACCGTCATCAGGAGCGCCTCGTACTTCGAGGCAAGCTCCATCAGCCCCTTCGCGGTAGTGACCTCAAAGTCCTTCACCCCAAACACCAAGGCATTTAATTCAGCCGTCACTGCCTTCATGGCCGCGACATGGCTGATAGCGCCTCCCCCAACCACACCCCCATTAACTACACCCTCACGTTTCCCTCCCTCCTTCGCCGAGCTGACTTTCGTCGATCCCTCCTTCGCGACGCTCTTTTTAACAACGCCCTTTTTCGCGACGCCCTTATCAGCGACGCCCTTATCCGCGACGCCCTTCCCAGTGCCGCTGTTACCGCCGCTCTCGGCCGGCTTAGCAGCACCCGAAACTGCAGGGTGAGCAACCGCTTTTTCAGCGGTGCCACCTATTCCGCTACCGCTCTCACTCCCACTGTTCTCCGATTTCACCAACAGAGGCGACCCCAAACGCGCCCTCCTCCGCGGCGGAGACCTCACCGGTGGCCTCACCTCCTCATCACCCGACGACGTTTCCACCATCACAGTTATGGGGCCCGACCCGTCGCTTTCAGCGAGGGATTTAACCCTCCTCCTCCGTGGTGGAGCCATTCCCACCTTCGGCCTACCCCCAGGCAGGCTGTTACGCCGGCGAACACCGGCGCAGAAGCTACCTGCTCAGGTAATACCCGAAACAGCTGCTCTCCAGGCGCGTGCAACTGAACGCACTGAAGACGCTGACTCACACGTGTACTCGCTCTGTAGCAGTCACCACCCAAGCAGTCGGTTAATGCGCTCTCGCGAGGGCACAGCCCACAACCCAGCCAAAGGTCTGAAAGGGCTACTCAAAAAGACCGCCGGACAGATCAATGTCCCCGTAACGGTCGCGAGTCAACCGCTGTGGCACTGTACCAACCGCACTGTGGGCTTAACAGCACTCTGCTACGACCGCAGTCGACGCAACAGTCAGCGACCTCAGCACTGGGACAGCCCCAAGCACCCTTTGGGCACAACTGTACGGGCAAACCCGAAACAAGCGCAACTGAACGCCAGGCGCTCAGCACAGCACTCACTGGTAGGCAATCCAGCCAGCAGGAATACCTACAACACGGTACACCACTGAAACTGTGCGACAGCCCACCAACAACAACTATGTGGATACCCACGTTACTTTATATAACAACAATGTTGTACTTACCCGTACACGCCGTACAGTCAACCGTGACTGTACCAAAAAACACACTCCCGAAATACCGCAAGCCACGCGCGTATGATATGCAAGAATGCACGAAATGTGCACTTACACCAACAACACACGCGATCACGTATTCAACTATTCACGCACGCCAGGCAATAACGGTGCCTTACACACTGCGTAAACAAACGACCGCACAAAAGGAAATACCGAAAAATCGCAACAACAACTCGCTAAGAAAAACTTACCAAAAATCACAACGATGCGCACGCACGTCTATCCGCGTCGAAAGCCAACTAACGAATGAGTAGATAGGGACAACGTCCGGTGGGATTAACGTGGGTACCTGCCGACGACGGCCTTACTCCACGGTGCTCAAAAGCACAGCGGATCAAATCAATGCGATGATCAGCGCCCCGAAAATGCAATGCATTATTCGGTACCAATTGGCGTGTGGAATGGACACACTAACCACCTTGGTGGGGTTCGAGGCCTATCTAAAACCTCTGCCGTACTTTGGGTCCGGCACCCGGTTGCAATGTAACTCCACATTGAGTGACCAAAGTCACTCTCCCCGCATTTGGGTATTGAACCACAACCACCACGATACTCCCCGAGGGGCCAGTCCGCATGAGCAGGTTGGAGCGAACTCCAAGGGCTCCTGCTCCCCGTGGTACCAGAATTAAGTCTCCGGTCAGACCTCGTAGCCGAAACTACTACCAGTTGAGCTTCCATACAGCTCTGGACTGGTGACCAGGGATTGAATCCCATTCTCTCATCCAATTCATACACCTTTCACACCAGAAGCTAACCCCGGTCTTCAGCCAATTGTCTTCGCCGCCTGAACAACACGCGCGCAAATCTTTCAAGCGACCCTAACTGTTCGGCATTCCGACTAGTGGAGATCACACCACTAACGTCTATCCGTCCATCAGTCCAACTAATCCCCATACCCCCAAGGTCCCTAATGTCTGAGTACATCGGGCATTCCGCTATAACATGCACCCAATCCTCAACACGCGCCCCACACATACACTCTGGACTATCTGCAAGGTGCCTCTTATGCAAGAATGCATTAAGAGGCCCATGCCCCGTAAGCAGGAAACCCAGACTTAGACAGAATCTGAAGTCTGGGTTTCCTTCTACATACCTAACGTCCCGGATGTACTCATAAGTCACCCGACCATTGAGACTACTGTCCCAACGGTCTTGCCACCTACACCTGACCCTATCATCTAGAAGCCTCTTGCTCCCTAGATATCCCTCCCTCTCCACATCATCATCGGAAATCAAATCATTCAGCAGCAATGACACACTCAGACCCCTTCTTAACCTGAATGATACAGCACGCTGCATGACAACCAGGTCAAGAGGGGGCGCACCTAGTAACACCTGCAACGCATCCGTAGAAACGGTGCGACATACAGGCAGACAGGCGAGCATCATGCAGCGCTGGACGGAGAGGAGCTTTCGGCGACCGAAGACCGTCGTGACAGTTCGCCACCATACAGCCGCTCCATAAGTGGCACAGGCCACAAATAAGCCGCGGTATATGGTGCGAACAGCACGACGTCCGAGGCCCCAATCACTCCGTAAAACGCGCATAACCTTACCTACGACCGCCTGCAGTCGCACCTTAACACTCACCAAGTGTGGAGTAAAACACATTCTTTCACTCATGGTCAACCCCAGGTACTTGACTTGCGTCACATACCTGATGCCGACCCCATTCACTCGGACAACCGGTGGACGCCCCGGTGACAGTCTGCCTTTTAAAAGCATTGTCACCGTTTTGTCCATCGAGATGTCTACACCCACACTTATCCCCCAGTTGTGGACAATTTCCAAAAATTGTCCTCCCACCCGATCCAACTCACGCCTTGAGCGACCTTCAACAAGGAGAAGAAGGTCGTCCGCATACGCACAACACTTACAGAGTGGTTCGAGCTGCCCAAGCAGAGAGTCCATCATGAGGTTCCATATATATGGACCACAGATGGATCCCTGCGGACAGCCACGAGCCACTCCAATCTCCACACTCCCATTCATTCCAACGATAGAGGCTTTTCTGTCCGAAAAGTAGCTTCGCCAGAGACTAATTTCCGGACAGCCAAGTTCCTCTAACCGTTCTATCACTCGATCCCAGATCAGATAATCGAATGCCCCCTTGAAGTCAACAAATATGCCGAGGACATACTTGTTGACATTCTCCCTAACAACATTCTGCACATACATCCACGCATCTTCCACACTGCGTCCTTTCCTAAACCCATACTGCCTATCCGACCACATACCCCGCGTTAGCTCCTGAAGTCGTTCCACCATAACCCTCTCCAGTACTTTTCCAAGCACCGGAAGAAGGCTGATGCCCCGATAAGAACGAGGATCACTCCTGATCTTATCAGGGGACTTCAGGAGAGGGACGACCCTGGCACTTTTCCACTCACGTGGAAAATATCCCTCCCACACGCACTTGTTATAAATGGCCTCCAAGTATTCCGGAATGAACTTCCACAAGCTTTTGCACATCTCTCCGTTCAAACCATCAAAACCTGGGGACCGTTTAGACCTAACCAGGCCAAAGGCGTATCCCAACTCCTCATCTTCTAGTGGAGGAACAGGTACCTCTTGTGCTTGAGGTGCCTGAACCTCAGCCCTGGGAAAGAACGCTCCTAACAGAACCTCCGCACACTCTCTCCACGTTGATAACACAGAGTCACCAACGCGGAGAGAGGTGATATCCTCCCTCTTACGACCCCTGCAGATCCTGTAGACCTGCCCCCAGGGGTCGTTCCTATTCTCCCCAATAAAACTCCTCCATTCCTCTTCTTTAATCCTCACAAGCATATCCTTATACTCTCTAACCGCACAACTAAAATCATATCTGATCTGGGATAACCTATCCGAATTGGACCGCCGAGCACGCTGAAACTTTCGTCTCAACCGCCGGACAGCCCTCCTCTTCAAGGTTAACTCATTCGTCCACCACTTAATTTTCCTAATCCTAGAACTTTCATACTTCCTGAAAACCCTATCATTAACACACCACACCAACTCATACAGCCGAGCAATTTGCTCGTCCACCCCCAGTTCCTCAAACTCACTAAGCGGTATTTCCAATACCGCTTCCCTCACATTCTGTCCATATTGGTTCCAGTCAGTACCAGAGGTACGCCATCGCCGCAATGGACCCACGTACGCCGAGGGTTGGGATTGCGGAGAGACCATAATTTGTATCAAATTATGGTCACTCAATCCCCACCCTCCCCTAATCTCCCAACTGACATCAAACGCTCTCCTTGCTGCCTCATTCATTAACGTTACGTCGATATCACTCATGCCCCTAGGCCCCTCAAACGTAAACCATTCACTCGGCTCATTCAAAATGTGGAGGCTCTTAGCCACCACCCATTCACTCAATACCTCGCCTCGGATGTGGCTTTGATATCCAGACGAATGTCTGGATACCTTACTAAACCACATCGAGGACGAGGCATTTGCATCCAACCCTAGGATAAATGGGCTACTACTCCCCAGTAGTAGTAGCTTATCCATGTAGCCCAGGTAGGGCTCTAGGGGCTCGCTAAATTTGCAATACAAACTAGCGACAATCATTCTACCGAACTCCCCCTCTACTGAAACACACACCCCCTGTTGCGACGAATCCAACACTACGCAATCGTAGTTTGGATCCGTCACAACAATTGCGGCATTACCCCCAAGGTCCGTAAAGACCCTGAAAACCCCAGGAAGACCCCGAACCACACCATTGGTGGTGT
This sequence comes from Zeugodacus cucurbitae, assembly GCF_028554725.1. NCBI lineage: Eukaryota > Metazoa > Arthropoda > Insecta > Diptera > Tephritidae > Zeugodacus > Zeugodacus cucurbitae. The sequence continues at coordinate 1,347,366 of NC_071672.1, read as the reverse complement.
AGGGCTCCTGGAGTAAGGCAATGCCGCACCCACCCTCAAGCATACAACCCCCCAACTCACACATCACGGCATACGATCCCTGACAATTTAGCTGGAAGATACCCCCCATCAGTGTCTGGCGAGGGCGCGCTCAACAACACCACAGTATATGGGGCAGACAGCGGACATCATAAGATGCCCAGCTGGCCTACCCTTAAATGCACAGTTGCGACAATGGGGTGCATTGACGCAACCGGCAGCTCTGTGGCCTTCCTGACCGCACCTCCTACAGACATCTGATTTGGCCCTACACTCAGCCACTCTATGGTCAAAACCCATACACCGGAAGCAGCCAGCAACAGGGGTATCCGGTCGAACCCTGAAGGAAAACCACTTTATGTAGCACCGTCCCGCTTCCAAGAGGGCGGACATTGATTTGTCCGAACCCTCAAGGACAACGTTGGTGCTACCATCAGCGGCTACCTTCCAGGGCCGACTGACCATCCGCACATCCGACTTTCGTGCCTCAGGGTTGACGTCCTGGAGGTTCAACCGAAAGAGCTCCTCCATGAAGTCATCATGGGAGATTTCGGTGTGAACCCCCTGAACCACAACCCGCGGACCCAACTTCCGGTTCACAGTCACATCCAATCCCACCTCCCCAAATTTGGCATTATTCGCCACCTTTTCCCTCTCTAAAACAGAGGGGGTGCGAATAACCACCCCACCACCCTTAATTGGCTTCACCTCGTGCACTCGCACTCCGAGGGAAGGTCCCACCTCTTTCACCACCTTCTTTATGACTTCCTTAGAGGAAGTCGTCGGGGCCTTGCTGCGCACAACCACCGACCACGTCTCCACAGGCTTCGGCAATGCCGGAGCAATCGCCTCCAACACAGGTGCTGGAGGCGCACGCACCGACTCAGCCGGAGCCAACCCCCCAACCGACCTCTTCGGTTGGGCAATATATCCCCCACAACCCCCCCTTAGAGCGTCAACCTGACCGCGAAGATGGGCATTCTCGGTTACTACCGTCATCAGGAGCGCCTCGTACTTCGAGGCAAGCTCCATCAGCCCCTTCGCGGTAGTGACCTCAAAGTCCTTCACCCCAAACACTAAGGCATTTAATTCAGCCGTCACTGCCTTCATGGCCGCGACATGGCTGATAGCGCCTCCCCCAACCACACCCCCATTAACTACACCCTCATGTTTCCCTCCCTCCTTCGCCGAGCTGACTTTCGTCAATCCCTCCTTCGCGACGCTCTTTTTCGCTACACCCTTCTTCGCGACGCCCTTATCCGCGACGCCCTTATCCGCGACGCCCTTATCCGCGACGCCCTTCCCAGTGCCGCTGTTACCGCCGCTCTCGGCCGGCTTAGCAGCACCCGAAACTGCGGGGTGAGCAACCGCTTTTTCAGCGGTGCCACCCATTCCGCTACCGCACTCACTCCCACTGCTCTCCGATTTCACCAACAGAGGCGACCCCAAACGCGCCCTCCTCCGCGGCGGAGACCTCACCGGTGGCCTCACCTCCTCATCACCCGACGACGTTTCCACCATCACAGTTATGGGGCCCGACCCGTCGCTTTCAGCGAGGGATTTAACCCTCCTCCTCCGTGGTGGAGCCATTCCCACCTTCGGCCTACCCCCAGGCAGGCTGTTACGCCGGCGAACACTGGCGCAGAAGCTACCTGCTCAGGTAATACCCGAAACAGCTGCTCTCCAGGCGCGTGCAACTGAACGCACTGAAGACGCTGACTCACACGTGTACTCGCTCTGTAGCAGTCACCACCCAAGCAGTCGGTTAATGCGCTCTCGCGAGGGCACAGCCCACAACCCAGCCAAAGGTCTGAAAAGGCTACTCAAAAAGACCGCCGGACAGATCAATGTCCCCGTAACGGTCGCGAGTCAACCGCTGTGGCACTGTACCAACCGCACTGTGGGCTTAACAGCACTCTGCTACGACCGCAGTCGACGCAACAGTCAGCGACCTCAGCACTGGGACAGCCCCAGGCACCCTTTGGGCACAACTGTACGGGCAAACCCGAAACAAGCGCAACTGAACGCCAGGCGCTCAGCACAGCACTCACTGGTAGGCAATCCAGCCAGCAGGAATACCTACAACACGGTACACCACTGAAACTGTGCGACAGCCCACCAACAACAACTATGTGGATACCCACGTTACTTTATATACAACAATGTTGTACTTACCCGTACACGCCGTACAGTCAACCGCGACTGTACCAAAAAACACACTCCCGAAATACCGCAAGCCACGCGCGTATGATATGCAAGAATGCACGAAATGTGCACTTACACCAACAACACACGCGATCACGTATTCAACTATTCACGCACGCCAGGCAATAACGGTGCCTTACACACTGCGTAAACAAACGACCGCACAAAAGGAAATGCCGAAAAATCGCAACAACAACTCGCTAAGAAAAACTTACCAAAAATCACAACGATGCGCACGCACGTCTATCCGCGTCGAAAGCCAACTAACGAATGAGTAGATAGGGACGGTAGGAATCTCGTTAATCCATTCATGCGCGTCACTAATTAGATGACGAGGCATTTGGCTACCTTAAGAGAGTCATAGTTACTCCCGCCGTTTACCCGCGCTTACTTGAATTTCTTCACATTGACATTCAGAGCACTGGGCAGAAATCACATTGTGTCAACACCCGTTAGGGCCATCACAATGCTTTGTTTTAATTAGACAGTCGGATTCCCCAAGTCCGTGCCAGTTCTGAATTGATTGTTAATTGATAATCGTTATAATTAAATAAGAATATATATCTTGCGATATAATTCTTATAAAATTTTAGCAAGAAAGTTCCACAATTGGCTACGTAACTACTATCCGGGGAACAAGAACCGAAATTCTCTATTTACCCAGAACGAGTACATAAACCATGGTATTGCTTCCCAATCAAGCCCGACTATCTCAATCTTCAGAGCCAATCTTTATCCCGAAGTTACGGATCTAATTTGCCGACTTCCCTTACCTACATTATTCTATCGACTAGAGACTCTTCACCTTGGAGACCAGCTGCGGATATTGGTACGGCCTGTTGAGAAGTTTGCGTAACCCCACCATAAATTTTCAAGGTCCGAGGAGAAAATATCGACACAACAGTAAATGTCATGCTCTTCTAGTCCCTCTACCATATCTCTCTTCGAAATACTTCCATGGTAGTACGAATATAAAACAGAAAAGAAAACTCTTCCGATACCTCTCGACGGCTTCTTTATGGTCGTTCCTGTTGCCAGGATGAGCACAAGGCCCATTTTTAATAACAAACGGATACTCAACAGGTTACGGAATTGGAACCGTATTCCCTTTCGTTCAAAATTATTCAAGTGTTTAATTACTATGAAGAAAACATAATATATTCTCAACAATTCATTAAAACTTGAAAATTTTCGGCTTTCGCCTTGAACTTAGGACCGACTAACTCGTGATCAACCACTGTTCACACGAAACCCTTCTCCACTTCAGTCCTCCAAGGTCTCATTCGATTATTTGCTACTACCACCAAGATCTGTACCAATGGCGGCTCCATGCAGGCTTACGCCAAACACTTCTAAGCACACCATTGTACCCTCCTATTCACTAAAGTTTCAAAATTTATAATCCAACCGAAATTGTATTATAAATCATGTACTTTAGCGGTAATGCATAGGTATACAACTTAAGCGCCATCCATTTTAAGGGCTAGTTGCTTCGGCAGGTGAGTTGTTACACACTCCTTAGCGGATTACGACTTCCATGTCCACCGTCCTGCTGTTTTAAGCAACCAACGCCTTTCATGGTATCTGCATGAGTTGTTAATTTGGGCACCGTAACATTACGTTTGGTTCATCCCACAGCGCCAGTTCTGCTTACCAAAAGTGGCCCACTGGGCACATTATATCATAACCTCAACCTTCATATCAAGAAAGGTGAGGTTCTTACCCATTTAAAGTTTGAGAATAGGTTAAGGTCGTTTCGACCCTAAGGCCTCTAATCATTCGCTTTACCAGATAAGATTATTTTACATAATATTTTAATGCACCAGCTATCCTGAGGGAAACTTCGGAGGGAACCAGCTACTTGATGGTTCGATTGGTCTTTCGCCCCTATACTCAATTCTGACAATCGATTTGCACGTCAGAACTGTTTCGGTCTTCCATCAGGGTTTCCCCTGGCTTCAACCTGATCAAGTATAGTTCACCATTTTTCGGGTCACAGCATATATGCTCAAGGTACGCTCCAGTTAGAGGTGTAAATAATAATAAATTATCATTATACATAACTATATGGAACACCTCGGGATTGAATTAATAGTAAAATATTTCACTAAAAATTAATCCCATTATATAAAAGTTCAGTTAATTTCGCCATTAGGTTTAATATAACCCAATGACTTGCAATGACTTGGTCCCGAAGGTATCCTGAATCTTTCGCATTGTTAATCATATAAATGCATACAATTAATATTAAAATCAATGATAATAATATTATTGTAAAATTCAAAAGAATTTAAGCATTATATATGTAAAATCTATCAACACTTTATCAAATCATCAGTATTTATTCTACGTTAATAAGCTAAAAGCAAATTAATTTGAATAAACTTAACACCAATGATCTTTTTTATTATTAACCCAAACGATTACCCTCCTCCCGCCCAACCGACGCGTGGGGCGCAGTCCGCATACGAGCGGAATTTGCCGAGTCTAGAAAGGCAAGAGATTTTTAAGCGTCCGGTTCTCAAACTGCTCAGCTACAGAAAGAAACATTTCAACAGTTGAGATTTAAAAATATATAAAAACAAAAAGTTAAAAATTTCTGAATATTATTTATTAAGAGAAGACAAAATAGTTTTTTTGATGCTAAATATTGAGTCAGATGGATCAAATGTGCTGGAATGCGAATTAAAATCATGACATATTCGGCAGAATGGTTCATTTAACTCAAAATTTGTTCTAGAAGATTTTAGAAATAATGGTCTAAACTGCCTGGATGAACGCAATGGGACATTAAACTTAATATCAGACAAAAGGAATGAACTACAAACTAAACCATTCAGAAGTTTTACTAGAAAAATTATACCTAGCATTTCTCTGCGACTAGTGAGTGTGGGAAGACTTATAAGTTTTAAACGACTAGTATAGGGGGAAGATTCAATCTTGAATCCCAATGTAAGTGGCCTAAAGCAAAAAGTAAAAATTGTTTTTGAACGGACTCAAGCTTATCAGAATGGGATTGATAGCTAGGATTCCATACCATAGAACCATACTCCAATATAGGCCTTACCAATGTTGTAAAAAGAATTTTAGTAATATACGGATCACTAAATTCTTTAGACCAACGTTTAACAAAGCTAAGAGCACCTTTAGCTTTTAAGACAATTGAATTTACATGAGAATTAAAATTTAGTTTAGGGTCCATATTAACTCCTAAATCAACAAAGCTAAAAACTTGCTCTAAACTGAAGTTATTTATTACATAGGGGGAAAGATCAACAGTTCTACGGGAAAAGCACATCGTTTTACATTTTTTAAGATTCAGTGGCATATCATTTTTGTGACACCAAGTAACTAAATTATTTAAATCCGATTGCAACACAGTCCTTTCGTTATGAGAAGTATATGATTTAAAAAGTTTTACATCATCCGCATATAATAAAATTTCTGAAAACTTAATTACTGAAGGTATATCATTGATGAACAACAAGAACAGAATCGGACCGAGATGACTACCCTGTGGAACCCCTGAAGTGACACTAATTGAATCGAATAACGTATTATTAAATAAAACTTGTTGTTTTCTGTTAGTAAGATAAGAGGATACCCATTCAAGAAGTCTTGGTTGAAAACCAAGAAGATTCAGTTTTTGCAAAAGAATTGAGTGGTTTACTCTATCGAATGCTTTACTAAATTCTGTATATATAACATCAGTATTCTTATTATCCCTAAAACCCATTGACACATGGTTTACAAATTCAAGCAAGTTAGTTACAGTAGATTTCCCTTTACAAAATCCATGCTGAGAGAATGAAATTAAAGGAGAGATTAAGAAAGTTATTTGGTCAGTGACAATAGCTTCAAAAAGTTTGGGTATAGCTGACATTTTAGCTATCCCCCTATAGTTCTCAACAGATGATCTAACTCCACTTTTATGCAAAGGTAATATAAAAGAGTTTTTCCACATTGACGGAAAAATACCTTGTTTAAGAGATAGGTTAAAAAGCTTAGTTAAGGGCAGATAGATATATTTTGCGCAATTTTTAAGAAAGCTTGAGGGAATCATATCAGGGCCATATTTAAACGAATTTTTTAACGTAACTAAATAATTTAAGACATCTGTTTCAGAAATAATTGGTGTATTAATTACAGTACTCGGACATAACACTTGATGATATGGCACATTCATAGGGTAGTTTGAACAATAATTGGATTTGAAGAATTCTGCAAACATATTAGAAATAATATAATTGTCACATGACATTGTTGATTTATATTTCATCGCGGACGGAAAATTTGAAATCCTGCGTTTGGAGTTAACGAAACCATAAAACAATTTTGGATTACGAATAATATTATTTTTTACTTTGATTATGTAGTTTTTACAACATTTTTTGTTAAGTTCCTCAAACTGACGACGCAATTTAGAATATTTTAAATAGTCAACAAGAGCTCCAGTTCTTTTATAAAGTTTAAAAGCACGAGCTTTTTTATTTTTTAATTTACATAGCTCATTCGAATACCACAAATTTGAACTTTTTCTTTTGATAATAAAACATTTCGGAACAAATCTTTCAAAAATATTATAAATTGTTTCATTAAAATGTGATACATTTAATTCAATATTACCACTATAATCAGGCCAAGTCAATTTAGAAAGTTCACAATTAATCTTTTTGAAGTTAGCTTTCGCAAAGTTGAACCGAGAACAAAGGTCCTGTTTGTTGCATACAAGTAATTCGTCTATGATTTCGATATTAATTTCCAAGGCAGGGTGATAAGAGTCCTCTGGCAAAACTAAAGGATCAGATCGGACCACAGAAACTGTTGAAGAATTATCAACATAGACCAAATCTAAGAATTTACCAAACTTGTTCGGAATTAAGTTAATTTGGTTAAGACCCATCCCAGACATTTCTTCCAAAAACTCATTAAAGCTTAAACGAGTGCAAAAAGGGGTAATGCAATCGTCAACAGATTTCCAAGATACACACGGTAAATTGAAATCGCCTAGAACAATTATGTAATCAGTATTCTTAGCAATTGAAAAAACATTATTTATTAAAGAAGCATGCTGCGTATATACAGATAAGTCCGATTGAGGCGGAATATAAGATAAAGTTAGATAAATAGAACATTTATTAATACAAATTCGTATGCACTTAAATTCAATAAAGTCCGCATGAGGAACTTCTACTTCTTCAGATGGAATTGAAGAATGCACAGCAAATAGTACACCCCCCCCCCCCCCCCCCCCCCGACTCTGTTTAGTCGATCGCATCTAAAGATTTGAAATTCACTATTTAATATTTCGTTATCATAGATATGAGGTTTAAGCCAAGTTTCAGTAAAAGCGATGACTTTAAAATTACAATTAGTGCTGTTCAAATACAATTCTTTTAATTTTGTATTTAAACCCCTTACATTTTGATAGTGAATTTGTAATGAATTTTTTATAATTAGTTTTTTGAATCCGCGGCATTTTTTGGAATATGAGCAATTACAGTTTGTTTTTGTTGCTTTTGCTCGAATTCGCGCACGAAAGCACCAGGTGGCCAAAATGATTCATCAAGTAGCAATTGAAAATTGACAGCTGAAACGCCAATCTTGAAAGAAGATATGTTTCTTTCGTATTTAAAGTTAAATTTTCTGACATCAATATCAATATCGTTAATTTTTAATTTCCACGAGATGTAAAACTTTATATCTTCGATTGTGGTATCCGAAGCGAATCTCGAAACGAAAATTGATTTTCGTTGAGGTATTACTACCAAATTTTTTGCCACAAACTCAGAGTTAATAGGAGGCGGATCCTGAATAGTTTTCCGCTTAAGGTTATCGTTATTTGTTTTCGGAGGATTAAGCACTTTTGAAGAGAAAGGCTTCTCTCCTTGAGGGCAAGGAGATGAGAGATTAATAAGGTCTAATTTCACCGGTGACATACTTTTTACGGACAAAGTGGCAAGTTCTTCATTAGACGGACGTTTACGTTTTGATGAAGGCTTAGCATTATCATCTTGATCATTTAGGCATTTAAATGATTGAAACAACACTTCATAATGCTTAAATTTTTCTGTAAGGTTTTGAAGTTCTCGACCAATTTCTTTAAAATTATTGCGCGCCTGTTTAAAAACTTTAAATAATTCAATATCTGTTTGATAAATATTTTATTATGTTAATAGATTACAATGTCCTTATATGGAAAAAATGCACACTATTACTATAATATTATAAATATCACAGTTATAATGATGAATTTTTCATAATGGATATTCAGGTTCATCGGGCTTAACCTCTAAGCAGTTTCACGTACTATTTAACTCTCTATTCAGAGTTCTTTTCAACTTTCCCTCACGGTACTTGTTTACTATCGGTCTCATGGTTATATTTAGTTTTAGATGGAGTTTACCACCCACTTAGTGCTGCACTATCAAGCAACACGACTCTTTGGAAATATCTTTCTAGTAATCATTAACGTTATACGGGCCTGGCACCCTCTATGGGTAAATGGCCTCATTTAAGAAGGACTTAAATCGTTAATTTCTCATACTAGATATTAAGACATACACTGCATCTCACATTTGCCATATAGACAAAGTGACTTAGTGCTGAACTATTTTCTTTTCGCTCGCCGCTACTAAGAAAATCCTTGTTAGTTTCTTTTCCTCCCCTCATTAATATGCTTAAATTCAGGGGGTAGTCCCATATGAGTTGAGGTTGTACCAAAATATTTATATTTATTTTATATTTTAGCTTTTTGCTATTTTAAAGAAACATACATAATTATTTCTTAACACCAATAATTTTCTTAATAATAAATATTCAATCTTTTCTTCCCGCGTACTACTTCATTATAACAACAATATTATTTTCTTGCTTTTTTACATTTAAGGCAATCCTAGAATAAAATAATATTTTATGCTAGACGTTCCTCTAAATGTATATATTATTTGAAATAATATTGAAATTTTATTGTTTTTGGGAATACTAAGATTCTTATTTATTATAAAATTTCGTTCAAATATGAGGTGTTCAAGAATATATTTTCTATATTTCTTTTTATGCTATTAATATTATGGATTGAAAAATACAATCCCGTAATATACCATGTGCTTAAATTCTTTTAATTGACTAAAAGAATAAGCAACTAATTTAGCATAGTCTTACAACCCTCAACCATATGTAGTCCAAGCAGCAATTTAAAATTAATTAAAGTACATAACAGCATGGACTGCAATATGCGTTCAAAATGTCGATGTTCATGTGTCCTGCAGTTCACACGATGACGCACAGTTAGCTGCGTTCTTCATCGACCCATGAGCCGAGTGATCCACCGCTTAGAGTGATAATTTTTTGTTTATTTTAATTTAACGTCAAGAGTTTTTAATTTATTGAAAGAATAACAATTATATTACATTTCGTTTTCGTATATTATATAAATCATTTTAAAACATCTTTCAATAAATTGTAATTTTCAACCCAAACATTTACAAGTTGCGCCTGTCTTAGTCCAACACAGTAATTCCTTAACAGTAATTCCTTTTTTATTACATTTTATTTAATTTCTATAAATTTTTAAGGAATTACAAACGTTAATGAGAACAAATTAACTTATCATTTATATTATTTTCATAAATAATAAGTGCAACTATATATGTTTAAAGGATTGTTGCGTTCAAATACAATGTATGCGATATAATTTTCATTATACTACAATACAAGGAGTAAAAAAAAAGAAAAAGAAGAAAAACTTTCAAATAAATGAATGAAAAGAAAAAAAAGAAAATAATTTTTCTTTTTTATTCTTTTTTTGTTTGTTTGTTTGTTTGCTTGTTTTTTTTTTATAATATTTACGGATAGGAACACAATAATGATCCTTCCGCAGGTTCACCTACGGAAACCTTGTTACGACTTTTACTTCCTCTAAATAATCAAGTTCGGTCAACTTTTGCGAAACAACCGTGAAACACAAGCCGTCACAGTGATCACGTCCGGAGACCTCACTAAATAATTCAATCGGTAGTAGCGACGGGCGGTGTGTACAAAGGGCAGGGACATAATCAATGCGAGTTAATGACTCACACTTATGGATCTCCTATATGGTGGAAGGTGGCTACGATGGTTTCGGGTCGTCGAAAACTTCTTTCTATACAGCGTCGCATGATGCTTGCCTGTTTGCCTGTATGTCGCACCGTTTCAACGGATGCGTTGCAGGTTTTATTGGGTGTGGCCCCTCTTGACCTGATTGTTTTACAGCGTGCTGTTTCTTTCAGGTTGAGGAGGGGTTTGAGTGTGTTATTGCTGCGGAATGATTTGATTTCCGATGATGATGTGGAGAGGGAGGCATATCTAGGGAGCAAGAGGCTTCTAGATGATAGGGTCAGGTGTAGGTGGCAAGACCGTTGGGACAGTAGTCTCAATGGTCTGGTGACTTATGAGTACATCCGGGACGTTAGGTATGTAGAAGGAAACCCAGACTTCAGATTTTGTCTAAGTCTGGGTTTCCTACTTACGGGGCATGGGCCTCTTAATGCATTCTTGCATTAAGCGGAATGTTGTTGTAGCGGAATGCCCGATGTACTCAGACATTAGTTACCTTGGGGGTATGGGGATTGGTTGGACTGATGGACGGTTAGATGTTAGTGGTGTGATCTCCACTAGTCGGAATGCCGAACAGTTAGGGTCGTTTGAAAGATTTGGCGCGTGTTGTTCAGGCGGCGAAGACAATTGGCTGAAGAAGGGGGTTAGCTTCTGGTATGAATGGTGTATGAATTGGATGAGAGAATGGGATTCAATCCCTGGTCACCAGTCCAGAGCTGTATGGAAGCTCAACTGGTAGTAGTTTCGGCTACGAGGTCTGACCGGAGACTTAATTCTGGTACCACGGGGAGCAGGAGCCCTTCGAGTTCGCTCAAACCTGCTCGTGCGGACTGGCCCCTCGGGGAGTATCGTGGTGGTTGTGGTTCAATATCCAAATGCAGGGAGAGTGATTTTGGTCACTCAATGTGGAGTTGCATTGCAACCGGGTGCCGGACCCAAAGTACGGCAGAGGTTTTAGATAGGCCTCGAACCCCACCAAGGTGGTTAGTGTGTCCATTCCACACGCCAATTGGTACCGAATAATGCATTGCATTTTCGGGGCGTTGATCATCGCATTGATTTGATCCGCTGTGCTTTTGAGCACCGTGGAGTAAGGCCGTCGTCGGCAGGTACCCACGTTAATCCCACCGGACGTTGTCCCTCTAATTACAGTTGTTTGTAGAACCTCGAAGTGAACGGACGCGTTTGCGCATCATGATACGGCGATGAAAGTCGTAACAGCCCAGTTGAACGAGGTTGTGTTCGGGGCGAAAAGCCTCGAAGTCACAACGATGAAGGAACTCGTAGGGATCGCCTCTAAATATGAGGAGATTCTTATGAGTGTCCTGACGGAAAATGCTCATCTTCGTGGGCAAATTGAGGGATTGAAGGGGGGTTGTGGGACATCTTTCGTCCCTCGGAGCACAGCAGGGGCGGCTGCTGCTGCTCCCTCGGCGCCTGCCCCTCCAGCACCCGTGCTGGAGGCAATTGCGCCGACGGTGCGGAAATCAGTGGAAACCTGGTCGGTTGTGGTGAGGAGCAAGGCTCCTGTGACTTCCTCAAAGGAAGTCATAAATAAAGATGTTAAGGAGGTGGGTCCTTCACTGGGTGTTCGCGTCCATGACGTGAAGACAATAAAGGGGGGTGGCGTAGTGATACGCACTCCCTCTGTTGCTGAGAGGGAGACAGTGGTGAGCAACGCCAAATTCGGTGAGGTAGGGTTGGACGTTAGCGTCAATAAAAAGTTGGGGCCCAGGGTCGTTGTACAGGGAGTACACACGGAGATATCCCATGAAGAATTCATGGAGGAGCTGTTTCGGCTGAACCTTCGGGAGTTCAGCCCCGAGTCCAAAAAGACGGACGTGAGGATGGTCAGTCGTCCCTGGAAGGTGGCGACTGATGGCAGGACAAATGTTGTCCTAGAGGGTACGGACAAACTAATGTCCACCCTCCTGGAGGCGGGTAGGTGCTACGTCAAGTGGTTCTCCTTCCGTGTTCGTGCGGATAGTCCCGTGACCGGCTGCTTCCGGTGCATGGGTTTTGATCACCGAGTGGCAGAATGCAGGGCCAAGTCCGATGTCTGTCGGAGGTGTGGTCAGGAGGGCCACAGGGCTGCCAGTTGCGTCAATGCCCCCCATTGTCGCAACTGTGCGTTTAAAGAAAAGCCAGCTGGACATCTCATGATGTCGGCTGCCTGTCCCATTAACTATGGGGTTGTCGGACGTGCTCTCGCCAGACATTAATGGGTGTGATTTTTCAATTAAATTGCCAGGGTTCTTATGCCGTTATGTGCGAGTTAGGGAGTTGCTTGATAGAGGGTGGGTGCAGCATCGCCCTACTCCAGGAACCATACGCCACCAATTTTAGAATGGTAAGTGGACTTCCTGGGGGTTTCAGGGTCTACGCGGACCTTAGGTGTAATGCTGCAATAGTTGTGACTGACCCAAGCTATGACTGCATAGTTTTGGATTCGTCACAAGAGGGTATATGTGTTTCTGTAGAGGGGGGGTTCGGTAGGCTGATTGTTGCTAGCATGTATTGTAAGTTTAGGGAACCTATAGAGCCTTATCTGCGATACATGGATAACCTACTACTACTTGCGAGTGGTAGCCCATTTATCCTAGGGATGGATGCGAATGCCACGTCCTCGATGTGGTTTAGCAAGTTTTCTCGATGGGCGCACAGATATCGGAGCCACATTCGGGGTCGGGCATTAAGCGAATGGATGGCTGCTAACAGTCTCCACATTCTAAATGAGATAAGCGAGTGGCACACATTTGATGGGCCTAGAGGGGGGAGCGACATTGACGTGTCCTTGATCAATGAGGCAGCAAATAGGGCGTTCAGTTTTAGGTGGGAGATTAGGGGAGGGTGGGGATTGAGCGATCATAATTTAATTAAAATTATGGTTACTCCTAATTCCCCTCCCTCGACGTATGGAAGTCCATTGCGGCGATGGCGTACCTCTGGTATCGACTTGAACCAATATGGACAGTGTGTTAGGGAAGCGGTATTGGATATACCGCTCAGTGAGTTCGAAAATCTGGGGGTGGGCGAGCAAATTGCTCGGTTGTATGAATTGGTCTGGGGAGTGAACGATAGGTTGTTGAAGAAGTATAAAGATTTTAGGGTTCGAAAAATTAAGTGGTGGACGCAGGAATTAACCCTGAAGAGGAGGGCTATCCGACGATTGAGGCGGAAGGCATTGGAGGGCATTCGTGCATGATAACAGGGATGACCCCTGGGGTCAGGTCTTAAAGATTTGTAGGGGTCGTAAGAGGGAGGACATCACATCTCTTCGTGTTGATGACACTATGTTATCAACATGGAGTGAGTGTGCAGGGGTTCTGTTAGGAGCGTTCTTTCCTAGGGCTGTGGAGCTGGCACCTCTTGCACAAGAGGTACCGGTTCCTCCACTTGATGATGGGGAGTTGGGATATGCCTTTAGCCTGGTTAGGTCTAAACGGTCCCCAGGTCTTGATGGTTTGAACGGAGAGTTGTGCAAAAGCTTGTGGAAGTTCATTCCGGAATACTTGGAGGTCATTTACGATAAGTGCATTTGTGAGGGGTATTTTCCACGTCAGTGGAAAAGTGCTAGGGTTGTTCCTCTCCTGAAGTCACCTGATAAGATTAGGAGTGATCCACGATCTTATCGGGGCATCAGTCTTCTTCCAGTGCTGGGTAAAGTACTGGAGAGGGTTATGGTGGAACGGCTTCAGGAGCTAACGCGGGATCTGCGGTTGGATAGGCAGTACGTTTTCAGGAAAGGACGCAGCATAGAGGATGCTTGGTTTTATGTCCAGAGGGCCGTTAGGGAGAACACCAACAAATATGTCCTCGGCATATTTGTTGACTTCAAGGGGGCATTTGATTTCCTAATCTGGGATCGGGTGATTCAACGATTGGAGGAACTTGGCTGTCCGGAAATTAGTCTCTGGCAGAGCTACTTTTCGGACAGAAAAGCCTCTATCGTTTGAATGATTGGTAGCATGGATATTGGGGTAGAACGGGGCTGCCCACAGGGATCCATCTGTGGTCCATATATATGGAACCTAATGATGGACTCTCTGCTTGGCAAACTTGAAACACTTTGTAGTTGTTGTGCATATGCAGACGATCTACTTCTCCTAGTTGAAGGTCGTTCACGGTTGGAGTTAGAACGAAAGGGTGAACGATTGTTAGAAATTGTTCACAATTGGGGTATAGGTGTGGGGGTTGACGTATCGGTTGACAATACGGTGACAATGCTCTTGAAAGGCATACTGTCATCGGCTCGTCCACCGATTGTCCGAATGAATGGGGTCAATATCAGGTATGTGACGCAAGTCAAATATCTGGGATTGACCATCGGCGAAAGGATGTGTTTCAACCCTCACTTGGTTTACGTGGAGGAGCGATTGTTAGGAATTGCCGGCAAGATCAAACGCGTGTTAAGGAGTGATTGGGGTCTCGGACGTCGTGCGGTTCGTACTATATATAGCGGCTTATTTGTGGCCTGTGCCACATATGGAGCCGCTATATGGTGGGAATTAGCATCAAAGGTCAGGGGTCGCCAAAAACTTCTTTCCATACAACGTTGTTTGATGCTTGCCTGTTTGCCTGTATGTCGCACAATTTCTGCAGATGCGTTGCAGGTGTTGTTAGGTGCGCCTCCTTGACCTGATTGTTATACGTGCGTGCTGTTGCATTTAGGTTAAGAAGAGGCTTAAGTGCCTCATTGCTGTCAAATTGGATTTCTGATGAGGATGTTGCGAGGGAGGGCTATCTAAGGAGCAAAAGGCTTCTATATGATAGCGTTAGGTCGGGTGACCTACGAGTACATTCGGGATGTTAGGTTTGTAGAGGAAAACCCAGACTTCAGATTCTGTATGAGTCTGGGTTTCTTGCTTACCGGGCATGGACCTTTGAATGCATTTTTGCATCAAAGGAACCTTTCCGGAAGTCCGGAGTGTATATATGGGGCACACTCTGAGGACTGGATGCATATCATAGCGGAATGCCCGATGTACTCGGACATTAGGGATCTTGGGGGTATGGGGATTAGGTGGACTGATGGACAGCTAGATGTTAGTGGTGTGCTCTCGGATAGTCGGAATGCCGAACATTTAGGGTCGTTTAATAGGTTTGCACGTGTTTTGTTCAGTCGGCGTAGGCAATTAGTTGAAAATCGGGTGGAGGAGGTATAATTTTTATACCATCAACTTAAATGGTCACCAGTCCGGAGCAGTATGGTAGCTCAACTGGTAGTAGTTTCAACTACGAGGTCTGACCGGAGACTTAATTCTGGTACCACGGGGAGTAGGAGCCCTTGGAGTTCGCTCCAACCTACTCATGCGGACTGGCCCCTCGGGGAGTATCGTGATGGTTGTGGTTTAATACCCGAATGCGGGACGAGTGTTTTGATCACTCAATGTGGAGTTGCACTGCAACCGGGTGCCGGACCCAAAGTACGGCAGAGGTTTTAGATAGGCCTCGAACCCCACCAAGGTGGTTAGTGTGTCAATTCCACACGCCAATTGGTACTGAATAATGCATTGCATTTTTCGGGGCGCTGATCATCGCATTTTATTGATCCGCTGTGCTTCGGAGCACCGTGAGATGAGGCCGTCATCGGCAGGTACTCACGCAAAAACACACCGGACGTTGTCCCTATCTGTAAAGAGCCGACACCACATGGTGATATATTTTCATATAAGTACTAAATAATTTTCATATATATACTAATTGTATGAATTCATGCAAGTAAAAAATTTTCATATAAATACTAAATAATTTTCATATAGATACTAAGTTTATGAATTCATACAAGTAAAAAATTTTCATATAAATACTAATTGTATGAATTCATGCAAGTAAATAATTTTCATATAGATACTAAATAATTTTCATATAGGTACTAAGTTTATGAATTCATACAAGTAAAAAATTTTCATATAAATACTAAATAATTTTCATATAGATACTACGTTTATGAATTCATACAAGTAAAAAAATTTCATATAAATACTAAATAATTTTCATGTAAATACTAAATAATTTTCATATAGATACTAAGTTTATGAATTCATACAAGTATATAATTTTCATATAAGTACTAATTAATTTTCATATAAATACTAATTGTATGAATTCATACAAGTAATTAATTTTCATATAAGTACTAAGTGTATGAATTCATACAACTAAATAATTTTCATATAAGTACAAAAAATTAAAAAAAAAAATAAATGTTAAGCTATTTTTGATGTTGTAATATTTCTTATAAGCATAATGCTCGTAGAAAATGAAATAAATTACTTGTATATATATGAATTTAAAACTTTTATATGGTTAAAAATATTTTTTCCATACGATGAAATTGCATACTTAGTACTTATATGAAAATTTTTTTCATATAAATATAAAAGTATTTAAGTGTAATATATAAATGAGAGCAAAAAAATGTATTCCTGGTTTGCTACAGTTGGTTTAAATAGAAATAATTTTGTTAATAATAAAATGTTATTAATTGAGATTATTCTTCTATACCTGACATAATGTAGTCGTTTTTTTTTTTAATTTAACTTTTTTGGGGGTTTGTTCTTCTATTCACATAAAATATATGTGGGTAAAGAATAAAATTCAATAAAGTTAAATATTTATATTATTACGCTCGAATACTTTCATATCATATATGAAATAAAATGAAAAATAATTGAATTTGAAATCATTAATTTCAAATCAAAAGAAAAACGTATATACTCTTAAAAAAAGATATATACACTATATGCATTGAAATAAAGTAAAATGTATAAAAAATGATATTATTTGAAAGTTTAACAAATACAAGAAGAAACATCGTAATTACATTAATAATTATATTATATATGTATAGAGAACGAAAATTCTTTCTCACGATAAGATACAATCTCAAAGTCCGAATAAGACCGCAATAAATAATACAATAATATGAAATTAAATGAAATGAAGTGAATTTTTTAATCAATCGTAGTATAAGAAATTTCATAATTATTTATTGTCGCGATTTCGTTCTTCTTTGCATTTTGTATATGTCGTGTACTTAATTTTCAAATATTGAAAATATCATTATAAAAATTTATATAGTATAAAATATATTATATAAATGAATAAAAAATATTATTCTGGTTGATCCTGCCAGTAGTAATATGCTTGTCTCAAAGATTAAGCCATGCATGTCTAAGTACAAACAAATTAAAAGTGAAACCGCAAAAGGCTCATTATATCAGTTATGGTTCCATAGATCGTTAACAGTTACTTGGATAACTGTGGTAATTCTAGAGCTAATACATGCAAAATATACACGGACCTTTTGGAACGTGTGCTTTTATTAGTTCTAACCATAAACGATGCCAGCTAGCAATTGGGTGTAGCTACTACTATGGCTCTCTCAGTCGCTTCCCGGGAAACCAAAGCGTTTGGGCTCCGGGGGAAGTATGGTTGCAAAGCTGAAACTTAAAGGAATTGACGGAAGGGCACCACCAGGAGTGGAGCCTGCGGCTTAATTTGACTCAACACGGGAAAACTTACCAGGTCCGAACATAAGCGTGTAAGACAGATTGATAGCTCTTTCTCGAATCTATGGGTGGTAGTGCATGGCCGTTCTTAGTTCGTGGAGTGATTTGTCTGGTTAATTCCGATAACGAACGAGACTCAAATATATTAAATAGATGCTTTCAGGATTATGGTGTTGAAGCTTATATAGCCTTCATTCATGAGTTCATCTTGAATGTGCAAGTGTTTGAATGTGTTTATATAAGTGGAGCCGTACCTGTTGGTTTGTCCCATTATTAGGACACTAGCTTCTTAAATGGACAAATTGCGTCTAGCAGTAACGAGATTAAGCAATAACAGGTCTGTGATGCCCTTAGATGTCCTGGGCTGCACGCGCGCTACAATGAAAGTATCAACGTGTATTTCCTAGACCGAGAGGTCCGGGTAAACCGCTGAACCACTTTCATGCTTGGGATTGTGAACTGAAACTGTTCACATGAACTTGGAATTCCCAGTAAGTGTGAGTCATTAACTCGCATTGATTACGTCCCTGCCCTTTGTACACACCGCCCGTCGCTACTACCGATTGAATTATTTAGTGAGGTCTCCGGACGTGATCACTGTGACGCCTTGTGTTTCACGGTTGTTTCGCAAAAGTTGACCGAACTTGATTATTTAGAGGAAGTAAAAGTCGTAACAAGGTTTCCGTAGGTGAACCTGCGGAAGGATCATTATTGTGTTCCTATCCGTAAATATTATAAAAAAACAAACAAACAAACAAACAAAAAAAGAATAAAAAAGAAAAATTATTTTCTTTTAAAAAAGAAAAATTATTTTCTTTTTTTCCTTTTCATTCATTTATTTGAATGTTTTTCTTTTTCTTCTTTTTTTTACTCCTTGTATTGTAGTATAATGAAAATTATATCGCATACATTGTATTTGAACGCAACAAACCTTTAAACATATATAGTTGAACTTATTATTTATAAAAATAATATAAATGATAAGTTAATTTGTTCTCATTAACGTGTAATTCCTTAAAAATTTATAGAAATTAAATAAAATGTAATAAAAAAGGAATTACTGTTTTTGTTGGACTAAGACATGCGCAGCTTGTAAATGTTTGGGTTGAAAATTACAATTTATTGAAAGATGTTTTAAAATAATTTATCTAATATACGAAAACGAAATGTAATATAATTGTTATTCTTTCAATAAATTAAAAACTCTTGACGTTAAATTAAAATAAACAAAAAAATTATCACTCTAAGCGGTGGATCACTCGGCTCATGGGTCGATGAAGAACGCAGCTAACTGTGCGTCATCGTGTGAACTGCAGGACACATGAACATCGACATTTCGAACGCATATTGCAGTCCATGCTGTTATGTACTTTAATTAATTTTAAAGTGCTGCTTGGACTACATATGGTTGAGGGTTGTAAGACTATGCTAAATTAGTTGCTTATTCTTTTAGTCAATTAAAAGAATTTAAGCACATGGTATATTACTGGATTGTATTTTTCAATCCATAATATTAATAGCATAAAAAGAAATATAGTAAATATATTCTTGAACACCTCATATTTGAACGAAATTTTATAATAAATAAGAATCTTAGTATTCCCAAAAACAATAAAATTTCAATATTATTTCAAAAAATATATACATTTAGAGGAACGTCTAGCATAAAATATTATTTTATTCTAGGATTGCCTTAAATGTAAAAAAGCAAGAAAATAATATTGTTGTTATAATGAAGTAGTACGCGGGATGAAAAGATTGAATATTTATTATTAAGAAAATTATTGGTGTTAAGAAATAATTATGTATGTTTCTTTAAAATAGCAAAAAGCTAAAATATAAAATAAATATAAATATTTTTATACAACCTCAACTCATATGGGACTACCCCCTGAATTTAAGCATATTAATGAGGGGAGGAAAAGAAACTAACAAGTATTTTCTTAGTAGCGGCGAGCGAAAAAAAATAGTTCAGCACTAAGTCACTTTGTCTATATGGCAAATGTGAGATGCAGTGTATGGAATATCTTAATATCTAGTATGAGAAATTAACGATTTAAGTCCTTCTTAAATGAGGCCATTTACCCATAGAGGGTGCCAGGCCCGTATAACGTTAATGATTACTAGAAAGATATTTCCAAAGAGTCATGTTGCTTGATAGTGCAGCACTAAGTGGGTGGTAAACTCCATCTAAAACTAAATATAACCATGAGACCGATAGTAAACAAGTACCGTGAGGGAAAGTTGAAAAGAACTCTGAATCGAGAGTTAAATAGTACGTGCAACTGCTTAGAGGTTATGCCCGATGAACCTGAATATCCATTATGAAAAATTCATCATTATAACTGTGATATTTATAATATTATAGTAATAGTGTGCATTTTTTTCATATAACGACATTGTAATCTATTAACATAATAAAATATTTATCAAAAGATCATGGGTGTTAAGTTTATTCAAATTAATTTGCTTTTAGCTTATTAACATAAAATAAATACTGATGATTTGATAAAGTGTTGATAGATTTTACATATATAATGCTTAAATTCTTTTGAATTTTACAATAATATTATTATCATTGATTTTAATATTAATTGTATGCATTTATATGATTAACAATGCGAAAGATTCAGGATACCTTCGGGACCCGTCTTGAAACACGGACCAAGGAGTCTAACATATGTGCAAGTCATTGGGTTATATTAAACCTAATGGCGAAATTAACTTAACTTTTATATAATGGGATTAATTTTTAGTGAAATATTTTACTATTAATTCAATCCCGGGGCGTTCCATATAGTTATGTATAATGATAATTTATTATTATTTATACCTCTAACTGGAGCGTACCTTGAGCATATATGCTGTGACCCGAAAGATGGTGAACTATACTTGATCAGGTTGAAGTCAGGGGAAACCCTGATGGAAGACCGAAACAGTTCTGACGTGCAAATCGATTGTCAGAATTGAGTATAGGGGCGAAAGACCAATCGAACCATCAAGTAGCTGGTTCCCTCCGAAGTTTCCCTCAGGATAGCTGGTGCATTAAAATATTATGAAAAATAATCTTATCTGGTAAAGCGAATGATTAGAGGCCTTAGGGTCGAAACGACCTTAAGCTATTCTCAAACTTTAAATGGGTAAGAACGTCACCTTTCTTGATATGAAGGTTGAGGTTATGATATAATGTGCCCAGTGGGCCACTTTTGGTAAGCAGAACTGGCGCTGTCGGATGAACCAAACGTAATGTTACGGTGCCCAAATTAACAACTCATGCAGATACCATGAAAGGCGTTGGTTGCTTAAAACAGCAGGACGGTGGACATGGAAGTCGTAATCCGCTAAGGAGTGTGTAACAACTCACCTGCCGAAGCAACTAGCCCTTAAAATGGATGGCGCTAAAGTTGTATACCTATACATTACCGCTAAAGTACATGATTTATAATACAATTTCGGTTGGATTATAAATTTTGAAACTTTAGTGAGTAGGAGGGTACAATGGTGTGCTTAGAAGTGTTTGGCGTAAGCCTGCATGGAGCCGCCATTGGTACAGATCTTGATGGTAGTAGCAAATAATCGAATGAGACCTTGGAGGACTGAAGTGGAGAAGGGTTTCGTGTGAACAGTGGTTGATCACGAGTTAGTCGGTCCTAAGTTCAAGGCGAAAGCCGAAAATTTTCAAGTTTTAATGAATTGTTGAGAATATATTATTATGTTTTCTTCATAGCAATTAAACACTTGAATAATTTTGAACGAAAGGGAATACGGTTCCAATTCCGTAACCTGTTGAGTATCCGTTTGTTATTAAAAATGGGCCTTGTGCTCATCCTGGCAACAGGAACGACCATAAAGAAGCCGTCGAGAGGTATCGGAAGAGTTTTCTTTTCTGTTTTATAGTCGTACTACCATGGAAGTCTTTCGAAGAGAGATATGGTAGATGGACTAGAAGAGCATGACATTTACTGTTGTGGCGATATTTTCTCCTCGGACCTTGAAAATTTATGGTGGGGTTACGCAAACTTCTCAACAGGCCGTACCAATATCCGCAGCTGGTCTCCAAGGTGAAGAGTCTCTAGTCTATAGAATAATGTAGGTAAGGGAAGTCGGCAAATTAGATCCGTAACTTCGGGATAAGGATTGGCTCTGAAGATTTAGATAGTCGGACATTCGTCTGGATATCAAAGCCACATCCGAGGCGAGGTATTGAGTGAATGGGTGGTGGCTAAGAGCCTCCACATTTTGAATGAGCCGAGTGAATGGTTTACGTTTGAGGGGCCTAGGGGCATGAGTGATATTGACGTAACGTTAATGAATGAGGCAGCAAGGAGAGCGTTTGACGTCAATTGGGAAATTAGGGGAGGGTGGGGATTGAGTGGCCATAATTTGATACAAATTATGGTTTCTCCGCAATCCCCACCCTCGGCGTACGTGGGTCCATTGTGGCGATGGCGTACCTCTGGTACTGACTGGAACCAATATGGACAGAATGTAAGGGAAGCGGTATTGGAAATACCGCTTAGTGAGTTTGAGGAACTGGGGGTGGACGAGCAAATTGCTCGGCTGTATGAGTTGGTCTGGTGTGTTAATGATAGGGTTTTCAGGAAGTATGAAAGTTCTAGGATTAGGAAAATTTAGTGGTGGACGACTGAGTTAACCTTGAAGAGGAGGACTGTCCGGCGGTTGAGACGAAAGTTTCAGCGTGCTCGGCGGTCCAATTCGGATAGGTTATCCCAGATCAGATACGATTTTAGTTGTGCGGTTAGAGAGTATAAGGATATGCTTGTGAGAATAAAAGAAGAGGAATGGAGGAGCTTTGTTGGGGAGAATAGGGATGACCCCTGGGGGCAGGTCTACAGGATCTGCAGGGGTCGTAAGAGGGAGGATATCACATCTCTCCGCGTTGGTGACTCTGTGTTATCAACGTGGAGAGAGTGTGCGGAGGTTCTGTTAGGAACGTTCTTTCCCAGGGCTGAGGTTCAGGCACCTCAAGCACAAGAGGTACCTGTTCATCCACTAGAAGATGAGGAGTTGGGATACGCCTTTGGCCTGGTTAGGTCTAAACGGTCCCCAGGTTTTGATGGTTTGAACGGAGAGATGTGCAAAAGCTTGTGGAAGTTCATTCCGGAATACTTGGAGGCCATTTATAACAAGTGCGTATGGGAGGGATATTTTCCACGTGAGTGGAAAAGTGCCAGGGTCGTCCCTCTCCTGAAGTCCCCTGATAAGATCAGGAGTGATCCTCGTTCTTATCGGGTCATCAGCCTTCTTCCGGTGCTTGGAAAAGTACTGGAGAGGGTTATGGTGGACCGACTTCAGGAGCTAACGCGGGGTATGTGGTCGGATAGGCAGCATGGGTTCAGGAAAGGACGCAGTGTGGAAGATGCGTGGATGTATGTGCAGAATGTTGTTAGGGAGAATGTCCACAAGTATGTCCTAGGCATATTTGTTGACTGCAAGGGGGCATTCGATTATCTGATCTGGGATCGAGTGATAGAACGGTTAACGGGAGGACAATTTTTAGAAATTGTCCACAATCGGGTGATAAGTGTGGGTGTAGACATCTCGATGGACAAAACGGTGACAATGCTTTTAAAAGGCAGACTGTCACCGGGGCGTCCACCGGTTGTCCGTGTGATTGGGGTCGGCATCAGGTATGTGACGCAAGTCAAGTACCTGGGGTTGACCATGAGTGAAAGAATGTGTTTTACTCCACACTTGGTGAGTGTGAAGGTGCGACTGCAGGCGGTCGTAGGTAAGGTTATGCGCGTTTTACGGAGTGATTGGGGCCTCGGACGTCGTGCTGTTCGCACCATATACCGCGGCTTGTTTGTGGCCTGTGCCACTTATGGAGCTGCTGTATGGTGGCGAACTGCCACGACGGTCTTCGGTCGCCGAAAGCTCCTCTCCGTCCAGCGTTGCATGATGCTCGCCTGTCTGCCTGTATGTCGCACCGTTTCTACGGATGCGTTGCAGGTGTTACTAGGTGCGCAACCTCTTGACCTGGTTGTCATACAGCGTGCTGTATCATTCAGGTTAAGAAGGGGTCTGAGTGTGTCATTGCTGCGGAATGATTTGATTTCCGATGATGATGTGGAGAGGGAGGGATATCTAGGGAGCAAGAGGCTTCTAGATGATAGGGTCAGGTGTAGGTGGCAAGACCGTTGGGACAGTAGTCTCAATGGTCGGGTGACTTATGAGTACATCCGGGACGTTAGGTATGTAGAAGGAAACCCAGACTTCAGATTTTGTCTAAGTCTGGGTTTCCTGCTTACGGGGCATGGCCCTCTTAATGCATTCTTGCATAAGAGGTACCTTGCAGATAGTCCAGAGTGTATGTGTGGGGCGCGTGTTGATGATTGGGCGCATGTTATTGCTGAATGCCCAATGTACTCGGACATTAGGGATCTTGGGGGTATGGGGATTAGTTGGACTGATGGACGGTTAGATGTTAGTGGTGTGATCTCCACTAGTTGGGATGCCGAACGATTAGAATTATTTGGTGTGTTTGCGCGTGAGGTGTTTAAGCGGCGAAGACAATTAGCTGGAAACTAAGTATAGTTTCTTTGTGTGAATGGTGTGTGTATTGGATGAGAGAATGGGGTCCAACCCCTGGTCACCAGTCCATAGCAGTATGGAAGCTCAACTGGTAGTAGTTTTTTGGCTACGAGATCTGACCGGAGACTTAATTCTGGTACCACGGGGAGTAGGAGCCCTTGGAGTTCGCTCCAACCTACTCGTGCGGACTGGCCATTCGGGGAGTATCGTGGTGGTTGTGTTTTAATACCCGAATGCGGGGAGAGTGATATTTGTCACTCAATGTGGAGTTGCATTGCAACCGGGTGCCGGACCCAAAGTACGGCAGAGGTTTTAGATAGGCCTCGAACCCCACCAAGGTGGTTAGTGTGTCCATTCCACACGCCAATTGGTACTGAATAATGCATTGCATTTTTCGGGGCGCTGATCATCGCATTGCTTTGATCCGCTGTGCTTTTGAGCACCGTGAGGTAAGGCCGTCGTCGGCAGGTACTCACATTAATATTGGCTTTAGATGTCCCCATCTGTAAAGAGCCGACACCACATGGTGATATATTTGCATATAAGTACTAATTAATTTTCATATAAATACTAATTGTATGAATTCATACAAGTAAATAATTTTCATAGAAATACTAAATAATTTTCATATAGATACTAAATAATTTTCATATAGGTACTAAGTTTATGAATTCATACAAGTAAAAAATTTTCATATAAATACTAATTGTATGAATTCATGCAAGTAAATAATTTTCATATAAATACTAAATAAATTTCATATAAATACTAAACATATTTCATATAGGTACTAAGTTTAAGAATTCATACAAGTAAAAAATTTTCATATAAATACTAATTAATTTTCATATAGATACTAAGTTTATGAATTCATACAAGTAAAAAATTTTCATATAAATACTAAATTATTTTCATATAGATACTAAATAATTTTCATATAGGTACTAAGTTTATGAATTCATACAAGTAAAAAATTTTCATATAAATACTAAGTTTATGAATTCATTCAAGTACATAATTTTCATATAAGTACTAATTAATTTTCATATAAATACTAAATAATTTTCATATAAATACTAAATAATTTTCATATAGATACTAAGTTTATGAATTCATACAAGTAAAAAAATTTCATATAAATACAAAATAATTTTCATATAAATACTAAATAATTTTCATATAGATACTAAGTTTATGAATTCATACAAGTAAATAATTTTCATATAAGTACTAATTAATTTTCATATAAATACTAATTGTATGAATTCATACAAGTAATTAATTTTCATATAAATACTAATTACTTTTCATATAAATACTAATTAATTTTCATATAAATAATACGTAATTTTCGTATAGATACTAAGTTTATGAATTCATACAAGTAATTAATTTTCATATAAGTACTAAGTGTATGAATTCATACAACTAAATAATTTTCATATAAGTACAAAAAATTAAAAAAAAAATAAATGTTAAGCTATTTTTGATGTTGTAATATTTCTTATAAGCATAATGCTCGTAGAAAATGATATAAATTACTTGTGTATATATGAATTTAAAACTTTTATATGGTTAAAAAGATTTTTTACATACGATTTCGGGTTGGTGAGGTGTACGTGGCAGAAAACATATATCAATATCTTAATATATAAAAATCACGTGTCACGTTGTTTGTTTTCGATGGACTCCTAAACTATTGAACCGATTTTAATGAAATTTTTAACACTGTGTGCAGTTTGGTCCAACTTGAAAGATAGGATAGTTTATAACTCTCCTTATAGTCGCATTATTTATTTATTGCAAATTATTTGTTTATTATTAGCAAAGAGCTATCCACCAGTTGGTGGCGCTAAGTTCGCTATGTTACAGTAGATGGCGCTACATTTCTTTCTAAATTTTCATGGATTTAGGCTGTCATAACAAAAGCTGCCACTTGCTAAAAACATTAAATGAAAATGCGTTTTTTGAAGTTTATATTATTTGTGGTAGAGTTATACGAATCTATGTCTTCCAATATTCTAAATTTAAGAAAAAATCACATACAATCCGTGAAATAAATAAAGTTATGTACATATGTATGGTCAGACATATAAGCAATGCTGCCACTCTTTTCCAGTAAATCTTCCTCAAATTTGGGAGATTTCAGAGGAATTTAGGAAATCGCAGAGTTGATTTCTGCATGTATTTCCTAAATGCAAAAAAAAAAATTTCATTTACTTGCATTTAGGTATAGAATTTTGTATGGCTAATGCCCGGTTTCACAGTCCATAATTAAGTTGTGCCTAAATAAAATCTTAGCTAAGTATTGTTGCAAACTGAGTAGTCGTTTGCGTTTCACAGTCAATGCTTAATTTCTATAAAATTTTATTATGATATATGGCAACGTTATGGGCAACATATGTTTTACAAATGTCATTCATAAAAATATGTTTGAAATATTTAAATTATAACAGACAATACATAAATTTGCGAAGAAAATTATATCAAAAATTGATGAAAACAACAAAAGAACCCCAAATTTCAACACTAGCGAATCGGAGCACCTATGGAAACTGAAGGAAAAGTATAAGCTGTTATTGAGTGCAAACAAACGGACACTTGCCCTACGCTACGAAAGATGTCGCTGAAAATTCAAAGCAAATTCAAAACAAAAATCAGCTGTTATTTAAGCGTTGCTTAAGCCTCCCATTTTTAGTGCTTAAGCATAACCTAAGTATGAACTGTAAAACACTATTTTCCTGTTTTATCTTAAGCACAACATAAGTATGGAGTGAAATTATAAATAAATGTCCATTTGTGGGTTAGATTTGGATAATCCATGTTTTTCCCATGGGCAATTATATGTTGCATGCTCACGTGTAGGAAAACCATCAAATCTATTTGTGTTAGCTCGAGACAGGTTAACCAAAAATATTGTGCACCAATTAATGCTAAGTTAAATTAAAATGTTTATTATTATTATTATTAACCCAAACGATTACCCTCCTCCCGCCCAATCGACGCGTGGGGCGCAGTCCGCATACGAGCGGAATTTGCCGAGTCTAGAAAGGCAAGAGATTTTTAAGCGTCCGGTTCTCAAACTGCTCAGCTACAGAAAGAAACATTTCAACAGCTGAGATTTAAAAATTTATAAAAACAAAAAGTTAAAAATTTCTGAATATTATTTATTAAGAGAAGACAAAATAGTTTTTTTGATGCTAAATATTGAGTCAGATGGATCAAATGTGCTGGAATGCGAATTAAAATCATGACATATTCGGCAGAATGGTTCATTTAACTCAAAATTTGTTCTAGAAGATTTTAAAAATAATGGTCTAAACTGCCTGGATGAACGCAATGGGACATTAAACTTAATATCAGACAAAAGGAATGAACTACAAACTAAACCATTCAGAAGTTTTACTAGAAAAATTATACCTAGCATTTCTCTGCGACTAGTGAGTGTGGGAAGACTTATAAGTTTTAAACGACTAGTATAGGGGGAAGATTCAATCTTGAATCCCAATGTAAGTGGCCTAAAGCAAAAAGTAAAAATTGTTTTTGAACGGACTCAAGCTTATCAGAATGGGATTGATAGCTAGGATCCCGTACCACAGAACCATACTCCAATATAGGCCTTACCAATGTTGTAAAAAGAATTTTAGTAATATACGGATCACTAAATTCTTTAGACCAACGTTTAACAAAGCTAAGAGCACCTTTAGCTTTTAAGACAATTGAATTTACATGAGAATTAAAATTTAGTTTAGGGTCCATATTAACTCCTAAATCAACAAAGCTAAAAACTTGCTCTAAACTGAAGTTATTTATTACATAGGGGGAAAGATCAACAGTTCTACGGGAAAAGCACATCGTTTTACATTTTTTAAGATTCAGTGGCATATCATTTTTGTGACACCAAGTAACTAAATTATTTAAATCCGATTGCAACACAGTCCTTTCGTTATGAGAAGTATATGATTTAAAAAGTTTTACATCATCCGCATATAATAAAATTTCTGAAAACTTAATTACTGAAGGTATATCATTGATGAACAACAAGAACAGAATCGGGCCGAGATGACTACCCTGTGGAACCCCTGAAGTGACACTAATTGAATCGGATAACGTATTATTAAATAAAACTTGTTGTTTTCTGTTAGTAAGATAAGAGGATACCCATTCAAGAAGTCTTGGTTGAAAACCAAGAAGATTCAGTTTTTGCAAAAGAATTGAGTGGTTTACTCTATCGAATGCTTTACTAAAGTCTGTATATATAACATCAGTATTCTTATTATCCCTAAAACCCATTGACACATGGTTTACAAATTCAAGAAAGTTAGTTACAGTAGATTTCCCTTTACAAAATCCATGCTGAGAGAATGAAATTAAAGGAGAGATTAAGAAAGTTATTTGGTCAGTGACAATAGCTTCAAAAAGTTTGGGTATAGCTGACATTTTAGCTATCCCCCTATAGTTCTCAACAGATGATCTAACTCCACTTTTATGCAAAGGTAATATAAAAAAGTTTTTCCACATTGACGGAAAAATACCTTGTTTAAGAGATAGGTTAAAAAGCTTAGTTAAGGGCAGATAGATATATTTTGCGCAATTTTTAAGAAAGCTTGAGGGAATCATATCAGGGCCATATTTAAACGAATTTTTTAACGTAACTAAATAATTTAAGACATCTGTTTCAGAAATAATTGGTGTATTAATTACAGTACTCGGACATAACACTTGATGATATGGCACATTCATAGGGTAGTTTGAACAATAATTGGATTTGAAGAATTCTGCAAACATATTAGAAATAATATAATTGTCACATGACATTGTTGATTTATATTTCATCGCGGACGGAAAATTTGAAATCCTGCGTTTGGAGTTAACGAAACCATAAAACAATTTCGGATTACGAATAATATTATTTTTTACTTTGATTATGTAGTTTTTACAACATTTTTTGTTAAGTTCCTCAAACTGACGACGCAATTTAGAATATTTTAAATAGTCAACAAGAGCTCCAGTTCTTTTATAAAGTTTAAAAGCACGAGCTTTTTTATTTTTTAATTTACATAGCTCATTCGAATACCACAAATTTGAACTTTTTCTTTTGATAATAAAACATTTCGGAACAAATCTTTCAAAAATATTATAAATTGTTTCATTAAAATGTGATACATTTAATTCAATATTACCACTATAATCAGGCCAAGTCAATTTAGAAAGTTCACAATTAATCTTTTTGAAGTTAGCTTTCGCAAAGTTGAACCGAGAACAAAGGTCCTGTTTGTTGCATACAAGTAATTCGTCTATGATTTCGATATTAATTTCCAAGGCAGGGTGATAAGAGTCCTCTGCAAAACTAAAGGATCAGATCGGACCACAGAAACTGTTGAAGTATTATCAACATAGACCAAATCTAAGTATTTACCAAACTTGTTCGGAATTAAGTTAATTTGGTTAAGACCCATCCCAGACATTTCTTCCAAAAACTCATTAAAGCTTAAACGAGTGCAAAAAGGGGTAATGCAATCGTCAACAGATTTCCAAGATACACACGGTAAATTGAAATCGCCTAGAACAATTATGTAATCAGTATATCTGTCGGTCTACACTTTAAGCACGACCAGCGCAGACCCTTTCCATCGAGAATAGAATCTAAGATTCTACCTATCAATCCAGCACATTTAAGATGGGCAAGCCCGTCACAAAGCCAACAAGAAACAAAACGATCAGAATCGCCTATAATAGTACAATTCGGAAAATTGCAAGTCATTATGGAAAAAAAAAAATTTTAATTGAAGGAAAAAACAGAATAGTAAATAATAATAAAAATTAAAATATGATATAATAGTAAATAGAAAAACAATAATAATTATACTGAATTAGCCGAGATCACAACCAATATAATAGTGAGCAGTTTGAGAAGCACTGAGCCACACACACGCAAACAGCTGTGAGCAAAAATGAAAGAAAAAAAGACGAATCAAAAGAAAAAGAGCAAATTAAAACAAAAACAATATGCAATCGCACAAACAATTGCACAGTAGGAAATAAAATTGATAATTGATAACAACAAGAAATGATTTAAATGACTTGGCACCAGAATTTAAGAAAAATAGTTAAAATACAATTAAAATTTAAATATAACACAAAAGCAAATTACCACAAATACTTAGCTTTAGATTACACTAATTAAAAGTAAACTTTCTTTAATTATATTAATAAATTTAAGCACAAATTCAAGAACCGAGAAAAAATTAAACTTCACAGTTTGACGTGTTGCCAGACGTGTTCTCCAGATGAAATTATAATTCAAAAAAATAAATACTATTAAAAATTAAGAATTAACTATCCTAAGATTATAAAATTAAATGTTACATGTTATCAACTAACAATTTTGTAATTAACTTATTTGTTAAAAACTTGAATATAAAAACAAAAATGAACTATTTTATGAAAATTTGTGCTTATTATCAACTCTACGAAAATTTTCATCAATAATTTTAAAAATTTTGACCTCAAGTTCAAATCTCAATCCCGTGGATTTTTATACCAGATATATACTAAGGTTTCCGTCTTTATTCATAAATAATAATTTCACTGTATTGAATAGTTTACTACAACACAGCAAATCTAAAAGTGAGGAAATGTTCATTCTGAGAATTCGAATGATTCAAACCGATTTATCGTTTAAGTTCAAAATTTTACAGTTTCATATGTACGTACATAGTACGTACAAATATTTAAATTGATCAGAGACGTTATTCCCTGAATATATTAACATTCCATACAAATAAATGGCCTTGAACAGAGTTCAAAAAGCGTTTTAACTATTTCAAATAAAACTTGGGCGGGGCGAAGTTCGCCGGGTCAGCTAAATATAAAAGTATTTAAGTGTAATATATAAATGAGAGCAAAAAAATTGATTCCTGGTTTGCTACAGTTGGTTTAAATAGAAATAATTTTGTTAATAATGAAATGTTATTAATTGAGATTATTCTTCTATACCTAACATAATGTAGTCGTTTTTTTTAATTTAATTTTTTTGGGGTTTGTTCTTCTATTCACATAAAATATATGTGGGTAAAGAATAAAATTCAATAAAGTTAAATATTTATATTATTACGCTCGAATACTTTCATATCATATATGAAATAAAATGAAAAATAATTGAATTTGAAATTATTAATTTCAAATCAAAAGAAAAACGTATATACTCTTAAAAAAAGATATATACACTATATGCATTGAAATAAAGTAAAATGTATAAAAAATGATATTATTTGAAAGTTTAACAAATACAAGAAGAAACATCGTCCTTACATTAATAATTATATTATATATGTATAGAGAACGAAAATTCTTTCTCACGATAAGATACAATCTCAAAGTCCGAATAAGACCGCAATAAATAATACAATAATATGAAATTAAATGAAATGAAGTGAATTTTTTAATCAATCGTAGTAAAAGAAATTTCATAATTATTTATTGTCGCGATTTCGTTCTTCTTTGCATTTTGTATATGTCGTGTACTTAATTTTCAAATATTGAAAATATCATTATAAAAATTTATATATTATAAAAAATATTATTCTGGTTGATCCTGCCAGTAGTTATATCCTTGTCTCAAAGATTAAGCCATGCATGTCTAAGTACAAACAAATTAAAAGTGAAACCGCAAAAGGCTCGTTATATCAGTTATGGTTCCATAGATCGTTAACAGTTACTTGGATAACTGTGGTAATTCTAGAGCTAATACATGCAAAATAAACACGGACCTTTTGGAACGTGTGCTTTTATTAGGCTAAAACCAAGCGATCGTAAGATCGTTATATTGGTTGAACTCTAGATAACTTGCAGATCGTATGGTCTCGTACCGACGACAGATCTTTCAAATGTCTGCCCTATCAACTTTTGATGGTAGTATCTAGGACTACCATGGTTGCAACGGGTAACGGGGAATCAGTGTTCGATTCCGGAGAG